>NC_058524.1:538324065-538627095 GCF_904849725.1 Hordeum vulgare subsp. vulgare | reverse complement strand
AGGGCAACGGTCATACGTTTTCATACACCATTATTAGCATTTAAGGCTTACTTTACCTGTAACGTAGGCATTTATTCGCCACTATTCCACCCTTGTCCATCGGGCCATTATGAAGGGCAGCGCACTCTATATAAGCCGCCCTTCCTCATTGGTGTAAGGGTTGGCACTTGCTGTAATCCTATAATCCACTCGACACTTAGCTCCCAAGAGCACTGAGACGTAGGGCTTTTACCTCCACCGTAGAGGGGCCTGAACTCATACATCCTCGCCGTAGCTAAGGTTCTGCCCATCCTTTCGTACCCCATACATCTACTTTGAGACATATACCCACGACAGGGCCCACAAGCTTGCTAGGCGCGCCCCCAGGCCGCGACTAGGGGGCTTGTGGCCTCCCCCGGGACCCTTTGCCTTGGTTCTCAAGCTCCCTGCGTATCTTCTGTTCCGGAAAAAATCATTCCGAAGATTTTTTTCCGTTTGGACTCCGTTTAAAATTCTTCTCTGAAAAGGGTCAAAAACACGGAAAAAACAGCAACTGACACTTGGCACTGAGTTAATAGGTTAGTCCCAAAAAAGATATAAAATGCATACAAAACATCCAAAGTTGACAATATAATAGCATGGAACCATCAAAAAGTATAGATACGTTGGAGACGTATCAAGCATCCCCAAGCTTAACTCCTGCTCGTCCTCGAGTAGGGAAGTGATAAAGACTGATTTTTTGATGTGGAATGCTACCTAACATATTTGTCCTTTGCCATTTCTTTCATGTGACATGTATGTTCAAATCCGTAAGATTCAAAACAATAGTTTGCTATTGACATGAAAACAATAATACTTCAAGCAAACTAGCAAGGTAATCATGAACTTTTGAAATAACAAGGCCAAAGAAAGTTATCCCTACAAAATCATATAGTCTGGCTATGCTCCATCATCCCCACACAACGAATTTAAATCATGCACAACCCTGGTATTGGCCAAGTAATTGTTTTCGCACTCTTACTTTCTTAAACCTTTTTCAACTCTCACGCAATGTATGAGTGTGAGCCATGGATATAGCACTATAGGTGGAATAGAGTGTGGTGGAGGTTGTGAGGCAAAAAGGAGGAGATGGTCACATTGACTCGGCGTATCAGCGGGCTATGGAGATGCCCATCAATAGATATCAATGTGAATGAGTAGGGATTACCATGCAACAGATGCACTTAGAGCTATAAGTGTGTGAAAGCTCAAAAGGAGAACTAGTGGGTGTGCATCCAGCTTGCTTGCTCACGAAGACCTAGGGCAATTTTGAGGAAGCCCATCATTGGAATATACAAGCCAAGTTATATAATGAATATTCCCACTAGTAGATGGTGGTGACAAAGCAAGAGACTCTCAATCATGAAGAACATGGTGCTATTATAAGCACAAGTGTGGAAAAAGATAGTAGCATTGTCCCTTCTCTCTTTTTCTCTCATTTTTTTCTCTTTTTTTGTTTGGGATCTTTGGCCTCTCTTTTTTCATTTTTTTGGTGGGCATCTTTGGCCTCTTTTCTTTTTTCCTCACATGGGATAATTCTCTAATAATGATGATCATCACACTTTTATTTACTCACAACTCAACACTTAGAGCAATGATGACTCTATAGGAAATGCCTCTGGCAGTGTACCGGGATGTGCAACGATCTAGATTAGCGTATGACGTTGAAACATCTCGCTAGCTATCTTACAATCATGCAGTGGCAATTTGAAAGTGACGGCACAAGTCATGAGACGGAACGGTGGGAGTTGCATGGCAATATATATCGGAATGGCTATGAAAATGCCATAATAGGTAGGTATGGTGGCTGTTTTGAGGAAGGTATATGGTGGTTTTGTGCACCGGCGAAAGTTGCGCAGCACTAGAGAGGCTAGCAAGGGTGGAAGGTGAAAGTGCATCTATACCATGGACTCACATTAGTCATGAAGAACTCATATACTTATTGCGAAAGTTTTTATTAATAATCAAAACAAAGTGCTAAAGGCATACTCCTTGGGGAAGGGTTCGTAGGTGTTAACCGTCGCGCGATCCCGACCGCCACACAAAGGATGACAATCAATAAATCAATTATGCTCCGACTTCCTAACATAGCGGTTCACCATACGTGCATGCTACGAGAATCACTAACTTCAACACAAGTATTTATAGATTCACAACACCCTACTAACATAACTATAATATCACCAAATCCATGTCTCAAAACTAATTGAGAGGAATCAAACTTCTCTTACTAATCAATGCACATGAATATGGAAGTTTTTATTGTATCCTCTTTGGATGCCTATAAACTTTAGGACTACTTTCATAGCACAAGCCAATTACCAAGTTACTCAGAGAGAGCACTCTCAAAAAGATATAAGTGAAGATAGAGAGTTCTTATTTCTCCCAAATATGACACCGCCATGCTCTAAAAAGATCTAAGTGAAGCACTAGAGCAAAGTTATCTAGCTCAAAATATATAAGTGAAGCACATGCGAGCTAAATTGCCTAACTCAAAAGATATAAGCGAAGCTCAAAGATTATTCTAGCAAATTCACGATGCATGCGTGTCTCTTTCAAAAAGGTGTGCAGCAAGGATGATTGTGACACAACAAAAAGAAAAGACTCCTATAATACACGACGCTCCGAGCAAAACACATATCATGTGGTGAATAAAAATATAGCTCCAAGTAATGTTACCGATGGATTGAAAACGAAAGAGGGGATGCCTTCCCGGGGCATCCCCAAGCTTAGCCTTTTTGGTGTCCTTGAATTTGGCTTGGGATGCCTTGGGCATCCCCAAGCTTGAGCTCTTTCCACTCTTTATCCCATTGTCCATGAGAACATCACCCAAAACTTGAAAACTTCACAACACAAAACTTAAACAGAAACTCATGATATCATTAGCATAAGAAAACAAACCACCACCTCTTTAGGTACTGCAGCAAACTTGATTTATATTTATATTGGTGTTAGATTACTGTATCCTCACTTTTACATGGCTAGTACCCCCCGATACTATCCATAGTTTCATCAAAATGAGCAATCAACACAACAAAAACAGAATCTGTCAAAAACTGACCACTCTGTAGCAATCTGTATACTTTGTATACTTCTGGTATCTCAAAAATTCTGAAAAATTATGTCAATTAAGGCAATTGGCATATCAACCAGCATAAAAAAGAATCGACTCAAAAGTTCTTTCTGGATAGGAATTAAAAATAATTTCGTGAGCGCAAAGTTTCTGTCTTTTTCAGCAAAATCAAACAACCATCCCCAAAACTAGTCATAAAGGTTTTACTTGGCACAAAAACAAAAACAAACACAAAAAACACAATCATAACAGAATTATGATGGTGCGGACACAACAAAACAGAAAGCAAAAAGAAAAGATAAATTCGTTGGGTTGCCTCCCAACAAGCGCTATTGTTTAACGCCCTTAGCTAGGCATAAGGCGATAACATCAAGTATCGTCGTCTTTGGTGCTCAAACCATAAGTAGCCCTCATCATGGATTCATAAGGCAATCTTATTTTATTTCTAGGAAAATGTTCCATGCCCTTCTTTAATGGAAATTTAAATCTAATATTCCCTTCCTACATGTCGATGACAGCATCAATAGTCATTAGGAAAGGTCTACCAAGAATGATAGGACATGTCGGATTGCAATCAATATCAAGCACAATGAAATCTACGGGTACATAATTCCTATTTGCAATAATAAGAACATCATTGATCCTTCCCATAGGGTTCTTAACAGTAGAATCCGCAAGATGCAAATTAAGAGAGCACTCATCAATCTCATTGAAGCCTGGAACATCACATAAAGACTTTGGAATCGCGGAAACACTAGCACCCAAATCACACAAAGCATTGCATTCATAGTTTTTGATCTTGATTTTGATAGTAGGTTCCCACTCATCATGAAGCTTTCTAGGAATGGACACTTCCAACTCAAGTTTCTCTTCAAGAGATTCCATTGTAGCATTGACGATATGATCGGTAAAGGCCTTGTTTTGGCTATAAGCATGTGGAGAGTTCAGCATGGATTGCATCTAGGAAATACATTCAATCAAAGAGCAACTATCATAATTGAATTCCTTGAAATCCAAAGTAGTAATTTCATTACTACTCAAAGTTTTGATATCCTCTACTCCACTTTCAATGCTTTTAGCATCAAGATAGATAGACTCCTAATCATTGGGGCGTTTCTCAACCAAGGTGGATTCATATCCAGACCCATCATCATTTGGTTTGACACTAGAAAACAAGGATTCAATGGGAGTCACACCAAGCACTTTAAGATCTTCGTGATTCTCATCACGAGAACACACCTTTTTAGGCCATTCATGTCTAGCACGAATTTGGGCGGTTCTTTCTTTACTCTCATTCATGGAAACACGCATAGCTTTCAAAGTTTCATCCATATTGATCTTGGGAGGAGCACATCTCAATTTCAAAGCATCAATATCAAGAGACATTCTATCAACGCTCCTAGCCAAGTCATCAATTTTGAGCAGTTTTTCTTCTCTGGATGCATTGGAAATCTTTTGCGAGTCGGTAAACTCTTTAATATTACTCTCTAGATCAGAGGGTAATTTGTTGTAATTTCCATGAGCATTGTTGTAGGAATTGACAAAGTTATTAGAGGGATTACTAGGAAAAGGCATAGGAATATATTTTCCTCTAAAAGCATTGTTGTTGCCAAAATTATTCCTACCAACGAAATTAACATCCAAGATCTCATTGCTACTCTCAATCAAGGAAGACAAGGGCATATCATTTGGATCTAAAGGAGCACCTTTACTAGAAAACAATTTCATTAAATCATCCATCTTAGCACTCAAAGAGTTAATTTTTCTATAACATGCACTTTTTTACTAGTAGGTGACCTTTCAGTGTGCCACTGAGAATAGTTTTGTCATGATATTGTCTAGGAGTTTTGTGGCTTCTCCTAATGTGATTTCCATGAAAGTTCCACCGGAGGCGGAGTCCAAGATATTTCTAGAAGCAAAATTCAAACCAACATAGAAGATTTGTATAATCATCCAAAGACTCAAGCCATGAGCGGGACAATTTCTAATCATCAATTTCATTCTCTCCCAAGATTGTGCAACATGTTCATGATCTAGTTGCTTAAAATTCATGATATCATTACGGAGAGAGATAATCTTAGCCGGTGGAAAATACTTGGATGTATAAGCATCTTTGCACTTGTTCCAAGAATCAATACTATTTTTGGGCAAAGATGAAAACCAAGTTTTTGCTCGATCTCGCAATGAGAACGGAAATAGCTTCAATTTAATCACATCATTATCCACATCTTTCTTCTTTTCATATCGCATAACTCAATGAAGGTATTAAGATGGGATGCGGCATCTTCACTAGGAAGGCCGGAGAATTGCTCTTTGATAACAAGATTCAGCAAAGCAACATTGATTTCATATGATTCCGCACTAGTGGCGGGAGCAATCGGAGTACTAATAAAATCATTATTATTAGTATTCGAGAAGTCACAAAGATTGGTGTTTTCAGTCATGGTGACTTCAGCAAGCAGACAAGCACACAAGTGAACAGAAAGCAAGCGGAAGAAAAGGGCAAACGAAAAAGGCAAATATTTTTTTTGTAATTTTTGTTTTTCAGAAGTGGGATCTGCCTCCCTCGCCTCGCCTAGACCCCATGCCGGCAGCAAGCAGCGTCACCGCATCTGCAACCTACATCTCCAGCGACATGGTACAAACTTGCATCCTCAGCCACGTAGGAGAGAAAGCCATCTCTGTTTTGCACCTTCAGTTTGGTTCAATCAGCATTATGTTTTAGTTCATATCGCGTAGACATCCATTTTGTTCCAAAGTCCATTGTAGCCCAGCTGGTGAGCGCCTTAGTGTGCAACCGCAAGGTCTCTGGTTCGAACCCCATGCGTCGCATAATTTTTTTCATTGTTTCCTTTTTATTTTGCATTCACATCTGCACTGCGTCGTTTAGCTAGTTCTTCTATGTGAATGCTATATATTGTGAGTAATGCATGTCATAGCCCAACTAGTCGTTTTGCTTGCTTACCACCGAGAGGTCGTGGTTTGATTCCGAAGCGATCCAATTTTTTGTCATAGTTTTCCTTTTGTTAGGCACATGCACACACTCAGCCCCTCGGGCTTATCCAATTCTAGGCCGTTGCACTATGTTGCAGTTCGTCCCATAGCTATTTTTTCGTTGTCTACGATTTTGCTATTAACCTACGAATTTGCTAGATTTCAAAAAATTGCATGATTTTAAAACACCCGTATCTTTCTTTTAAACCGTGTGTCGGATTGAAATAAGTTAGATATGTGCTACCTCTTGAGCTTGCGTTGGTTTTTTTCCCTTGAAGAGGAAAGGGTGATGCAGCACAGTAGCAGTAAGTATTTCCCTTAGTTTGAGAACCAAGTTATCAATCCAGTAGGAGTATCAAGGCAAGTCTCGAGAGTACGTGCACAAAAACAACAAATTTGCACCCAACGCTACAAAGGCGTTGTCAATCCCTTCACGATTGATTGCAAGGTGAGATGTGAAGGCGGAAAGTGCAACGGAGTAAAAGTGTAGAGCTAAAAATATGATGTGAAGTAGACCCGGGGGCCATAGTGTTCACTAGAGGCTTCTCTCATGATAGCAAGTATTACGGTGGGTGAACGAATTATTGTCGAGCAATTGATAGAACCGCGCAAATTCATGACGATATCTAAGGCAATGATCATACATATAGGCATCACGTCCGAGATAAGTAGACCGATACTGTCCGCATCTACTACTATTAGTCCACACATCGATCGCTATCCAGCATGCATCTAGTGTATTAAGTTCATGCCAAACGGAGTAACTCCTTAAGCAAGATGACATGATGTAGAGGGATAAATTCATGCAATAGATATAAACCCCATATTTTTACCCTTGATGGCAACAACAGGATGCGTGCCTCGCTACCCCTTCTGTCACTAGGTGAGGACATCGCACAGTATGAACCCAAAACCAAGCACTTCTCCCATTGCAAGAACTATAGTTCAAGTTGGCCAAATGAAACCCACAACTCGAAGAGAATTACAAGGATATGAAATCATGCATATAAGAGATCAGAAGAAACTCAAATAAGATTCATAGATAATCTGATCATAAATCCACAATTCATCGGATCTCGACAAACACACCGCAAAACAGGATTACATCGGATAGATCTCCATGAAGATCATGGAGAACTTTGTATTGAAGATTCAAGAGAGAGAAGAAGCCATCTAGCTACTAGCTATGGACCCGAAGGTCTGTGGTGAACTACTCACGCATCTTCGGAGAGGCAATGGTGTTGATGAAGAAGCCCTCCGTGTCCGAATCCCACCTCCGACAGGGCACCAGAACGTGCCCCACATGGGATTTTGCGAAGACAGAAGCTTGCGGCGACGAAAAAGAATTTTCGTGGCTCTCTCCCGTGGTTTCAGATTTTTATGGAATTTATAGGTGGAAGAGGTTGGGAAAAGGAGCCACGGGGGGCCCACAAGCATGCTAGGCGCGCCCCCAGGCCGCGTCTAGGGGGCTTGTGGCCTCCCCCGGGACCCTTTGCCTTGGTTCTCAAGCCCCCTGCGTATCTTCTGTTCCGGAAAAATCATTCCGAAGATTTTTTTCGTTTGGACTCCGTTTAAAATTCTTCTCTGAAAAGGGTCAGAAACACAGAAAAAACAGGAACTGGCACTTGGCACTGAGTTAATAGGTTAGTCCCAAAAAAGATATAAAATGCATACAAAACATGCAAAGTTGACAAGATAATAGCATGGAACCATCAAAAATTATAGATACGTTGGAGACGTATCAGTATGTAAATGTGTAGAATTTCGTGTAGATTATTATTTTCCAACTCTCATGCATATTTAAAACTGCTAACCTTGATGTTTGCCTCGTTTTGCGTAGATGCCATGCTAAATGGGTTTAATTCGTAGCTAGTTAATCGTAGATCCGTTGGAGATGAGCTATATATGTAAACTGACTAGAATGACGTGTAGTTTCACATGCTCCACTTTATTTTACCGTTGAACAAACATAAAATATGTTTAGGTCAGATTTGGACAGATTTTGATTTTAATGTGTGGGATCGTTTCAGAAATGCTATATGTCGTTTCCGACCTCATTTAAAATGCCTAGATAGGTAGTTTATTACGCGTCACCTCTTGCCATGTTTAACAACATTTAATATTGTCGTATACCTAAACGAGAGTAAACTAAATATTTGAATGTGGAGTTTCGTCAATCTACAACTCATTGCACATTGAGCTTCACTTAATGTGTAATGTTTGATTGTTGTGAATTGTCATGTCATGCCTTGCATAATTGAACCGATCATGCATCATATTTGGTTGTGCATCATATCGTGCATGTGTTTCGGTGTTATCGTGTGTTGATTGTTTCCGGTTTGCTTCTTCTCTTTAGAGTTCCGCAAGCGTGTCGGAATGCGAGGATCCATTCGACTACGTCTGTTCGTCTGCTTCACGGATTCGTTCTTTTTCCAAGCGAGATCACAGACAAGATGATCATTTCCCTAGATACCATTACTATAATTGTCATGCTAGTTGTGTCGTTTCTTTCACTATGTCTCGCTGCCTACCACCTATTAAATATCAGCCTCCCAACATTGCCATGAAAACCTCTAATCTTTCCACTACCCAGCAAACCTTGTTTTCCTATGTTACTGCTTGCTTAGACTTTTAATAGCGTTGCTAATTGCAGGTGGAGTTGCTTCCATGTGAAAGCATGGGTTCCTTGTTATATCATCATATTATTGCTAATTAATTTAATGCAGCTATATACTTGGTAAAGGTGGAAGGCTTGGCCTTCTAGCCTGGTGTTTGTTCCACTTTTGTCGCCTTAGTTTCGGCTACCGGTGTTATGTTCCATAAATGAGCGCTCCTAACATGCTTGGGGTTGTTATGGGGACCCCCTAGATTTTCGTTTGGGGTCAAAACTCATCTAGCAAGGCCCAACATTGGTACTGTATTTACAGAACATAATAATACTAGAAAACATAGTGCGTCATGAACCCGAGGAGTAATTCAACATAATACAGGGGGCCAGTGCTGCTGGTGCTGGTCCAAACTAGAACCGTTTGCGGGGCCAACCCGGGGCAACTCAGGAGATTTCTATCACGCCATCGTACGTTGTGCTTATCCGTCGTGTCCTGAGAACAAGATACACGACTCCTATCGGGATCATCGACACGCTGGGCGACCTTTCTGGACTTGGTTTACCTTTCTCGAGCATCTTGTGCGAGGGATTCCGAGGATACTTTGGCATATCTCGAGGTTGAGGTTTTCTAATAAGAACCCAAGGAGATCACGGGTTTTCCCTGATCGAGGTTATTCCGTCGCAGCGTGTGGTAGTTTGTGATGGACTAGTTGGAGCACCCCTGGAGGGTTAAATATTTCGGAAAGCCGTGCCCACAGTTATGTGGAAAACTTGGAAACTTTGTTTAACATCCAGTTCTAGATAACTTGAAGTAAACTTAATTAAAACTTGCCAACTGAGGGCGTAACCGTGAATGTCTCTTTCGTGAGCTCCTTCTTCGATCGAGGACAAGGTGGGGTTATGTCTGACGTAAGTAGGGTTGAGGATCATTCATTTGATCATTATTAGTTCACTTCCGATTATGCATAGATCATCGCCCTGTTATTCTTGTACTCGTAAGTTAGCCACCTCAAATAAATGCTTAGTCGCTCGGTGCAGCCTCACCACTTAACCATACCTCACCCATTAAGCTTTGCTAGTCTTGATACCTTTGGAAATGAGATTGCTGAGTCCCTGTGGCTCACGGGTTACTACAATAACAGTTGCAGGTACAGGTAAAGAGTCACTTTGATGTGACCGCGATGATTGTTCTATTTGGAGTTCGTCTTCTTCTTCTTCATCGATCTAGGTTGGGTTCGAGGCCGACAGCCTGAGATAACAAGGATGGACATCGTTCTTTTATTGTTTGTTTTCATCCGTAGCCAGACCCTACTCTTCATCATGATGATTTATTATGTTGTTGTATTGAGGTGATCTTGATGTAGCTTGTGGCGAGTGTAAGCCAATTCCATATACTCATCTCTTCAGTACATGTACTTGTAACGATATCCATTCTTGGAAAATGACGAGATGCGCTTATATCCTTGTCGAGGCCCTCGTGCCAAAATAAGGATAGGATCACATCTTGGACGTTACAAGTTGGTATCAGAGCAGTATCGACCTAGGAGCCCCCTTTATTGATCGAACTTGGTCGACTCGAGTCTAGTGAACAATTGCTTTGAGTCTAATTATATATCGGAGATTAGGATTCTTTTTTCTCCTCTTCTATGCTGTGGTGAGGAATCTTGACATGATAATTTTAATTCTACTCCTCTTCTCACTCAATTTTATTAGGATCACACGGATATTTTTGGAATCTATATGATGTCGATGTGCGGAGTTCTGTCTTGGTGTCTGATGTCAGCTGTGCTTCCCTTGCAACGGCGCCAGAAATTGTCGTGTTGACGGCACCAGGAATCCTTCAGCTGCGGCTACGCCTTAAGGGACTTCCTAGGCAAGTATGCAAAGGATTTCCCCCGTGTCCTTGGAGCCTTGCGTTGGTGTTCCCTTGAAGTGGAAAGGGTGATGTAGCACAACGGTGGTAAGTATTTCCCTCAGTTTGCGAACCAAGGTATCAATCCAGTGGAGGAGTATCACAAGGTCCTGCACAAACACAAAAGCTTGCTCCCAACGTTATGAAGGGGTTGTCAATCCCTTATAGATTGTTCGCCAAGTGAGAACTGAAAGCAACAAAGTAACAAAGCAAAGTAAAAGCGGAGGTGTAAACGATGGATGTGAATAGACCCGGGGGCCGTAGTGTTTACTAGTGGCTTCTCTCATGAAAGCAAGTAGACGGTGGGTGAACAAATTACTGTCGAGCAATTGATAGAACTACGCAAAGTCGTGACGATATCTATGCAATGATTATTTCTATAGGCATCACGTCCAAATAAAGTAGCCGATACTGTCTGCATCTACTACTATTACTCCACACGTTGACCGCTATCCAACATGCATCGAGTGTATTAAGTCCATAAGAACAGAGTAACGCCTTAAGCAAGATGACATGATGTAGAGGGATAATCTCAAACCAATGATAAAAACCCCATCTTTTTACCCTTGATGGCAACTACTTGATGTGTGCCTTCTGCCCCTACTGTCAATGGGAAAGGTCACCACATGGAAGAACCCAAAACCAAGCACTTCTCCCATTGCAAGAATCATAGATCTAGTTGGCCGAACAAAACCCAAGACTCGGAGAGACTTACAAGGATATCAAATCATGCATATAAGAAATTAGAAAAGACTAAAATATATATCATAGATAATCTGATCACAAATCCACAATTCATCGGATCTTGACAAACACACCGCCAAAGAAGATTACATCGGATAGATCTCCATGAAGATCATGGAGAACTTTGTATTGAAGATCCAAGAGAGAGAAGAAGCCATCTAGCTACTAACTACGGGCCCGTAGGTCTGAAGTGAACTACTCACGAGTCATTGGAGGGGCGATGATGATGATGAAGAAGCCCTCCAACTCCAAAGTCCCCTCCGGCAGGGTGCCGAGAAGGGTCTCCAGATGAGATCTCGTGGAAACGGAAGCTTGCGGCGGCGGAAAAGTATTTTCGAGGCTCCCCTGATTTTTTGCGGAATATTTGGGAATTTATAGGCCAAAGATCTAGGTCAGGGGGCGGCCAGGGAGGCCACAAGCCTGCCCACCGCCGCCTCCCCTGGTGGCGGAGTGGGGGCTTGTGGGCTCCCTGGAGCCCACCTGGCTTGGCCCAAAGGCCCCCTGATCTTCTTCCGTTCGAAAAAAAATCATCTCGGGGTTTTTCTTCTGTTTGGACTCCGTTCCAAAATCAGATATGAAAAGAGTCAAAAACACGGAAAAAACAGGAACTGGCACTTCGCACTGAATTAATAATTTAGTCCCAAAAAAGATATAAAAGGTACATGAAACAACCAAAGAAGACAAGATAACAGCGTGAAATCATCAAAAATTATAGATACGTTTGAGACATATCAAGCATCCCCAAGCTTAACTCCTGCTCGTTCTCGAGTAGGGAAGTGATAAGAATGAATTTTTGATGCTTTCATGCTACCTAGCATAGGTGTCCTTTGTAATTCCTCTTATGTGACGTGAATGTTCAGATCCATTAGATTCAAAACAATAGTTTGCTATTGATGTGGAAACAATAATAATTCAAGAAAACTAGCAAAGTAATCATGAACTTTCAAAATAACAAGGCCAAAAGAAAGTTGTCCCTACAAAAGCATATAGTCTGGCTATGCTCTATCATCATTGCACAATGAATTTAAATCATGCACAACCCCGGTATTGGCCAAGTAATTGTTTCACACCTTTACTTTCTCAAACCTTTTCAACTCTCACGCAATACATGAGCGTGAGCCATGGTTATAGCACTATAGATGGTGTGGAATGTAGTGGAGGTTGCAAGACAAAAAGGAGAAGATAGTCACATTAACTAGGCATATCAATGAGCTGCGGAGATGCTCATCAATAGATATCAATGTGAATGATTAGGGATTGCAATATAATTGATGCACTAGAGCTATGAGTAAGTGAAAGCTCTTAAAGAAAACTAGTGGGTGTGCATCCAACTTGCTTGCTCACGAAGACCTAAGGCAATTTTGAGGAAGCCTATCATAGGAATATACAAGCCAAGTTATATAATGAAAATTTCCCACTAGTTATATGGTGGTGACAAAATGAGAGACTCTCAATCATGAAGATCATGGTGCTTAATATGCACAAGTGTGGAAAAAAGTGGTAGCATTGTCCCTTCTCTCTTTTTCTCTCATTTTTTGGTGGGCTCTTTGGCCTCTTTTTTTATGGGCTTCTTTGGCCTCTTTTATTTCCTCGCATGGGACAATGCTCCATTAATGATGATCATCACACTTTCAACTCAAACTTAGAGTAACGATGACTCTATATGGAATGACTTCGGTAGTGTACCGTGGCAATGATCTAGCATGGCATAGACATCAATGGAAACATCATGCTAGCTATCTTACGATCATGCAATGGCAATGTAGACATGGTGGCACATGTCATGGTGGTAGTTGCATGGCAATATATCTCGGAATGACTTTGAAAAAGCCATAGTAGGTAGGTATGGTGGCTGCTTTGAGGGAGGCTAATGGTGGGTTTTGTGCACCGGCGAAAGTTGCACGACACTAAGAAGATAGTGATGGTGGAAGGTGAAAGTGCATCTAAACCATGGACTCAACATTAGTCATGAAGAACTCATATACTTGTTGCAAAAGTTTTATTAGTAATCGAAACAAAGCATTCAACGCATACTCCTAGGGGAAGGGTTGGTAGGTATAAACCATCGCGCGATCCTGACCGCCACGCGAAGGATGACAATCAATATACTAATCATGCTCAGATTTCATCACATAGCGGTTCACCATACGTGCATGCTACGGGAATCACTAACTTCAACACAAGTATTTCTAGATCCACAACACGTTACTAGCATGACTTCAGTATTACCATAACCACAACTCAAAACTAATTGAGATGAATCAAACTTCTCTAACTATTCAATGCACATGAAGGTGGAAGTTTTCGTATCCCTTTGGATAACTACCCCTTTTGAGACTACTTTCAAAGCATAGATCAACTACCAAGCCACGCACCGCTGTGCTCTAAAAGATATAAGTGAAGCACATAGAGCAAAAGTTTCTAGCTCAAAAGATATTAGTGAAGCACATGTGAGCTGAATTGTCTACCAAAAGATATAAGTGAAGCTCGACAAAATCACGGTGTGTGCATGTCTCTCTCTCTAGGTGTGTAGCAAGGATGATTATGACACAACAAAAATAAAAGACTCCTACGATACAAGACGCTCCAAGCAAAAAGACATAACATGTGGTGAATAAAAATATAGCCCCAAGTAACGTTACCGATGGATTGAAGTCGAGAGAGGGGATGCCTTCCCGGGGCATCCCCAAGCTTAGGCTTTTACGGCATCCTTGAATCTCTTGGGGTGCCTTGGGCATCCCCAAGCTTGAGCTCTTGCCACTCTTTATCTCTTTGTCCATAAGAACTTCACCCAAAACTTGAAAACTTCACAACACGAAACTTAAACAAAAACTCGTGATAACATTAGTACAAGAAAGCAAACCACCACTTCCTTAGGTACTGTAGCAAACTTAGTTTCTACTTGTGCTGATGTTGGGTTACTGTACTTTCAATCTTTCATGGCTAATACCCCCGATACTATCCATAGTTTCATCAAAATAAGCAACCAACACAACAAAAATAGAATCTGTTAACAGCAGACCAGTCTGTAGCAATCTGTATATGTCGTATACCTCTGGTACTTCCAAAATTCTGAAACATTACGACAGTCTGAAGAATTTGCGTAGCAATCAGCAGCAAAAGAATCAACTCAAAAGCTCTTACATAAAAAAAATTCTTTTCGTGAGCAGAAAGTTTCTGTCTTTTCCAGCATGACCAAACGATCATCCCCAAGACTAATCATGACAGTTTTGCTTGGCACAAACGCAAAAAGAAACACAAAAAACACAATCATAACAGAATTATGAAAGTGTGGAAAACACAAAACAGAAAGAAAAAGGATAAATTCGTTGGGTTGCCTCCCAACAAGCGCTTTTGTTTAACGCCCTTAGCTAGGCGAAAGTGATGGAATCACGTATAGTCATCTTTGGTGCTCAAACCATAGGTAGTGTGATCATTTATCATCTTAAGGTTATCGTATTTTTTAGATGACTGACCACTAGCTTTAGTCACAAAAACAGGCTTGACGGTCTTTTTGATAGTAAGATTTGGAGTGTTTTGCACAGCGGAAAAAGCGGAACCCAAGTTGGTTATGACATCATCTAATTTTCCAATTCTAGAAGAATCATTAACTATAAGTTCCTCCTCCTTTAAATTTTTCAAAAAGTTTCCCACTTTGGACCCGTACTGTGAAGTTTGATTGTGGATCTTTCTATCCAAACCCTCAATAAGTTCAACTATGGCAATTTTGTTTTCAATAGCGTCAAGCCTTTGCATCACGTGTTCCATGGTCAAGATAGTTCCATTAACCATGAGCGGGGGTGAGCCTACCAAATTAATGATAGCTCTATAGGAGTCAACATTATGGCTCCCCAGTAAGTTCCCGCCTACAATGGTATCAAGGATATATCTATTCCAAGGAGAAATTCCAACATAGAAACTGCGAAGGAGGACGGTAGTGGATTGCTTACGAGTAGATCTACTTTGAGCATTGGAAATCCTGTACCAAGCGTCCTTCAAATTTTCTTCCTCATTCTGCTTGAAATTGAGAACTTCATTTTCAGGGGTGTCGTTTGGAGTGGTGGGTCTAGCCATTGATGGACTATCTCACACACAAACGAGTAGGAAGAGAGAGTGAAACGGGCAAAAGAAAACAACAAAAAGGCCAAAGAAAACGCCAAAGGAGAAAGGCAAATGAAAACGGAAAATGTGAAGTGGGGGAGAGGAAAATGAGAGGCAACTGGCAACAAAAGTAAATGCAACACAAGAGTTTGTGAGACCTACTTGGATAGATCTTGATTTCTCCTCCCCGACAACGGCGCCAGAAATACTTCTGATGTTAGCTGTGCTTCCCTTGCAACGGCGCCAGAAATTGTCGTGTTGACGGCACCAGGAATCCTTCAGCTGCGGCTACGCCTTAAGGGATTTCCTAGGCAAGTATGCAAAGGATTTCCCCCGTGGCCTTGGAGTCTTGCGTTGGTGTTCCCTCGAAGCGGAAAGGGTGATGTAGCACAACGGTGGTAAGTATTTCCCTCAGTTTGAGAACCAAGGTATCAATCCAGTGGAGGAGTATCACAAGATCCTGCACAAACATAAAAGGTTGCTCCCAACGCAATGAAGGGGTTGTCAATCCCTTATAGATTGTTCGCGAAGCGATAACTGAAAGGAACAAAGTAACAAAGCAAAGTAAAAGCGGAGGTGTAAACGATGGATGTGAATAGAGCCGGGGGCCGTAGTGTTTACTAGTGGCTTCTCTCATGAAAGCAAGTAGACGGTGGGTGAACAAATTACTGTCGAGCAACTGATAGAACTGTGCAAAGTCGTGACGATATCTATGCAATGATTATTTCTATAAGCATCACGTCCAAAACAAGTAGACCGATACTGTCTGCATCTACTACTATTACTCCACACGTCGACCGCTATCCAGCATGCATCTAGTGTATTAAGTCCATAAGAACATAGTAATGCCTTAAGCAAGATGACATGATGTAGAGGGATAATCTCAAACCAATGATAAAAACCCCATCTTTTTACCCTTGATGGCAACTACTTGATGTGTGCCTTGCTGCCCCTACTGTCACTGGGAAAGGTCACCACATGGCAGAACCCAAAACCAAGCACTTCTCCCATTGCAAGAATCATAGATCTAGTTGGCCAAACAAAACCAAGACCCGGAGAGACTTACAAGGATATCAAATCATGCATATAAGAAATCAGCAAAGACTCAAATATATATCATAGATAATCTGATCACAAATCCACAATTCATCGGATCTCGACAAACACACCGCCAAAGAAGATTACATCGGATAGATCTCCATGAAGATCATGGAGAACTTTGTATTGAAGATCCAAGAGAGAGAAGAAGCCATCTAGCTACTAACTACGGACCCGTAGGTCTGAAGTGAACTACTCACGAGTTATTGGAGGGGCGATGATGATGATGAAGAAGCCCTCCAACTCCAAAGTCCCCTCCGGCAGGGTGCCGGGAAGGGTCTCGAGATGAGATCTCGCGGAAACGGAAGCTTGCGGCGGCGCAAAAGTATTTTTGAGGCTCCCCTGATTTTTTGCGGAATATTTGGGAATTTATAGGCCAAAGATCTAGGTCGGGGGGCGGCCAGGGAGGCCACAAGCCTGCCCACCGTCGCCTCCCCCTGGTGGTGGAGTGGGGGCTTGTGGCCTCCCTGGAGCCCACCTGGCTTGGCCGAAAGGCCCCCTGATCTTCGTCCATTCGGGAAAAAATCATTTCGGGGTTTTCTTCCGTTTGGACTCCATTCCAAAATCAGATCTGAAAAGAGTCAAAAACACGAAAAAAACAGGAACTGGCACTTGACACTGAATTAATAAGTTAGTCCAAAAAAGATATAAAATGTACATAAAACAACCAAAGAAGACAAGATAACTGTGTGAAACCATCAAAAATTATAGATACGTTTGATACGTATCAGTGCCCCCTGTCTAACTTGATTTCTTCCGGGGAGTTGAGCTCGAGGGGATTCTTGAGCACATTGTTAGCATTCAGATTTTTTAGTATCTCAGGACGGAGGATGTTTGAAATTTCTTCAATACTAGTAGTGGCGAGAGGAGTGTGGCATCCCCAGTGCTGGTGGAGAGCATCCGGATTTACTGTCATACTTAGTATCGTTGTGTTTTCGAGGATCTAGGGTAGATGAGTTTCCGAGATCTCTGGTTGTGTGTTGACGGATGTGATACACTGGACAAGTTAGTGTTATTGATAGGAGTTGAGTGATGGATTTTACTCCTTGTATCCGTGGTCCCAATTGCATGACCAGAAATTTCGGGAGTTCTTTGGTAGGAATTCAAGTAGCTACCTATAGGACAGTCTTAGAACAGATGCATGATGTGAGGTTGGGGTTCTACATCTAGTGGATTCGTTTTATCACGGTCGTTTTTACAGAGGACAGTCTCGATATATGTCATCAGTATGCTTTGTCAAGCCTTGTAGTTCGCTACACCTAGGGAGCATACTCGAGCGTCATTTCAATATGACAATCCAATGTACGATCGAGCCCGTGCGATCTTATCCACGAAAATATCGAGCCGAATCTCTGTCATATGTTTGTTTTGGCTAATTTGCGAGCCTCATCCTTTGTTTTCTTGGAGTATGGTAATTCGAGTTACTTCGATGTCAAGTGGTGAATTGATAACTTTCCAAGAGGTGTTCTCATATTTTTATGGGAATGCAAATTCTTTTGCTCAATCAAGTTGTGTGTTCAATTCTTGTCAACCGGAGTCGTCATGTCAATTCTTTTTCAACCAGTGTGCTTCTCTTGAAGTAATTCAATCCTTTCCAATGTTTGCAAGATCAATCCTTCATTTCTTTTCGGAGTTCGTCCCATATCTCCCAAGTTGTCTTTGTTTCTTTTCCCGCCCTCCCTCCATTTTCTTTTGTGATTCAATTATCATCCAGGAGCATTTCTTCATTGATGCTTCCACTATCTTCTCTTCCGTGTTCTATCCGGTGATTCATTGTGAAGATGCTCAGGTGCTAAGTCCATCATTTTTTCATTCTTGTTCTCTTTTCTGGTGAATTCAATTCAACCTCTCCGTGTTCATCATATCCTTTTCATCCTTTAAAGTCTTTCCCATGTTTTTAATTCTTATCAAGTCTTTCTTGTTTTTCATCTCTCTCTATTCTATCCGGAGTGTTCAAAATATCTCAGAGTTTGCTCTTTTCAATCCTTTAATTATTTCGAGGTTCCCAACCTCATCAAGTTTTCTTTATACCGGTGCAATATCTCTCTTCCTAAGCAATTCTTTCAACAGTGGTTTCTTTTGAGTGGGCCCATAACCCACAGGTTTCTCCCACGATCTTATCTGTCTCTTCTAATCTTTTCCCCGGGATCTCTTATTCTTTTTAATTATGACGTAAGTATGAATCCCATCAGTCATATTCCTTCTTCAAGATTGCTTCAAATTTATTTCCCATAATTGGCTCAAATTTTCCTTGTTCATTTCTTCCGGAGTGTCTCAGTAATTCTTGATGGTGTTTCTTGCCATCTTTCTCAGCTTGGAAGGAGTGTTTCTCTTAAATCTTGTCCATTCTTTTGAAGATTGTTAATTCAGCTTCGTGCTATCCTCTTAAATTGTTTCCAATCATGAGTAATCCCTTTATTGCTACCCGGTGCATTTCAGATTTGTTTTAATTCTTGGTCCTCCAAAGGCCATCATTTCAGAAGATTTCTTCGGTCTCAGCTTTCATCCTTCGTTCTCAATTTCTTCTCAGTTGTTATCTCTTCGTTCGTATCTCAATTATTCCGGTGCCTCATTCAAGTTTTCTATTAGGTGGCTCAAGATCTCTTTGTTCTCATGTTTTCCATTCATTTCTACTATCCCCATTTGTTCTAATTATTCAGGTGGATTGTGATCGCTTCGTTCTCATGTATCTTCATTCATTCTTGGTATCCCCATTCATTTGAAATTCTTACCGGTGTTTCTTCCAAGACTTATTCAAGTTTGTGCTCATATCTCTCCTCAATATTTTCAGGAAGAATAAGGTGTATGCTAAATCCGTTGCTTGTCGTCAATTTAACTTGATGAAGGATATGCATAACATAATTCTTATTCCTATTTCATCAAGGTGATTTCAATTCTTCTTCTAGAGTTGATCATGGTATCAAATTCTTTATCTCAAGTGCTTCATCTTTCTTTTCCGGAGGTCAACTTTTTCGCATGTTTCTCTCTGTGAAGTTCCATCTAATTCTTCGCAAGGCCATAATCTTATTCTTTTCAACCTTCATTTGTTTTCATCATTCCTTGTATACGGAGGTTCTTCATGGTGGTTTGTTTAGGATGTAATTAATTCTCAAAGTGTTCTTCAATATTTTGTTGGAGGACCTCAACTGTCCTTTATCTTGCAATTCAAAGTGCAATTCTTCCTCCATTTTCCTTTGAGGTGCTGTTATGGCGGTCTTGACTCACAAGGAGTCTCGAAGAGAATTTGTTTCAAGAATGAGATAATTAAACCCACCTTTGTCTTCCATTGAGCTAACTTGGTTTGGATTTCACCTAAATCTTTTTATAAGGATTGCGGCTATTATGGTGATTATCATTGATCCAAGTTCTCAATGTATCCTCTTGGTGAAAGAAGTTTTGCATATCTTGTTGCTCCCAATCAATCCTTGTTTCTGTTAGTGGCTGGTTGTCATCTCATTATTTTGATATGGTTTCCATAAGCCCACAACAACCTTGTTCTTTTCGTTGTTGTTTTTTCCAACAACTTCGTTCAATTCGTCTTGCAAGGATGCTGACCAAATTCAATTGTGGTAGTAGTTGTCATTTTATTCTCCATTCCTTCTTCCCAATGATCTCGTTTATATTCTCTTGTTCCAGAGTTGTGGTGATGTTGCTCTCCTTTATCCATTATCTAGTTTTTTCAAGATCGTGTTCTTTCCTTTCTTATTCATTTAACCGGAGTGTTGTGTCTTCTTTCATGTTCTTTCCTTGCTTATTATTTTAGTTGGTTTGTTGTGAATATTCTCAAGATCTTCCCACCTTATCAAATTTTGCCCTTTTCCTACCGAAGTGCTGCCGAAATTTTGTTTGAAATCTTGTTTGTTCCTCATGCCATCCTTCATCTCTTTGCAACCTCTAAGTTTTGTTGGTTTCACTCGTTTGTCACAGAAGCAACTAAGTTTTACCTCCTCCTCTTTCTCTCCCCCCTTTCATTCTTAAATCTCGGGGCGAGATCTCTTGTTAGTGTAGGACAGTTGTAACAGCCCGGTAATGACGCTCGAGAAGATTCCCCTTTTATTTCGTTGTTGTTGTGTTAATTTTTTGTTTGCTTCATTCATCATCACATCATTCACATCATCCGCATTGCATCGACCCTCCATTGCCATCTGTTTTCAAAACTTGCATCTGCTATTAGTTGCCGGCTCTCTCTGTTTTCGTCGTTGACCGTTTCGAAACCAACCACACACGCACGCGCCCATGACATCCTTAAGATCTTGTTTTTAAAACTGTTCATTAAAACCTTCTTGAATTGGGTTGAAACTAGGCGTGCCGTCTTATTTTAATGTAGGTAGGCCACCTGCCAAATTTCATCGCAATCGGAGTTCGTTTGATACCCGAACCGTTAAACCTATAGCGACACTATAGTTGGTCAACCGTCGAACGTTTTTTGGTGTTTTAAAAACATGTGGGCACAATTTTGTTGGGGATCGTAGTAATAATTCCAAAAAATTCCTACGTCACACCAAGATCAAACTAGGAGAAACCAGCAACAAGAGAGGTAGAGCATCTTCATACCGTTGAAGATCGCAAAGTGGAAGCGTTACTATGAACGCGGTTGATGGAGTCATACTCGCGTCGATCCGATCAAACACCGAACGTTCGGGGTCTCCGTGTTCGACACACCTACAGCCCGGGGACATCTCCTCCTTCTTGATCTAGCAAGGAGGGAGGAGAAGTTGAGGGAGGAACTCCAGCAGCACGATGGCGTGGTGGCGATGGAGTTTGTGGCTCTCCGGCAGGGCTTCGCCAAGCACCGCAGAGGAGGAGAGGTGGAGAGGTAGGGCTGCGTTGAGGGAGAGACATACGTGTGTGTGCAGCCCTCCCAATACCTCCACTATTTATAGGAGGGAGGGAGAGGTGGTGTGTCCACCCCTAGGGAAATCCTAGGTGGTGCGGCAGCCCTAAGAGGAGGAGGGGCGGCGCCCTAGGGGGTGGCTTGCCACCCAAGGCAGTCACCACGTCCTAGGGTTTGGCCCCTTGCGCCTTGGGCCTCCTCCCTTGGCTCGCACCAGCCCACCACGGGCTGGTTCCCTTCCCCTTTCAGCCATGTAGCCCTCCGGGACAGGTGGACCCTCCTGGTGGACCCCGGTACCCTTTCGGTGGTCCCGGTACAATACCGATAAACCCCAAAACTTTTTCAGCGATCGAAACTGGACTTCCCATATAGAAATATTTACCTCTGGGCCATTATGGAACTCCTCGTGATGTCTGGGATCTCATCCAAGAATCCTAACAACCTTCGGTAACCACATATACAATTCCCGTAACAACTCTAGCGTCATCGAACCTTAAGTGTGCCGACCCTACGGGTTCGGGAGCCATGCAGACATGACCGAGACATTTCTCCGGCCAATAACCAACAGTGGGATCTGGATACCCTTGTTGGCTCCCACATGTTCCACTATTATCTCATCGGGTGAACCACGATGTCGAGGATCCACTCAATCCCATATGAAATTCCCTTTGTCTACTGGTATGATACTTGCTCGAGATTCGATCGTCGGTATCCCTATACCTTGTTCAATCTCGTTACCGGCAAGTCTCTTTACTCGTTTCGTAACACATCATTCCGCGGCTAACTCCTTAGTCAGATTGAGCTCATTACGATGATGAATTACCGAGTGGGCCCAGAGATACCTCTCCATCACACAGAGCGACAAATCCGAGTCTTGATTCATACCAACCCAGCAAACACTTTCGGAGATACGTGTAGTGCACCTTTATAATCACCTAGTTACGTTGTGACGTTTGATACACCCAAACCACTCCTACGGTATTCGGGAGTTGCACAATCTCATGGTCTAAGGAAATGATACTTGACATTATAAAAGCTCTAGCATACGAACTACGGTATTCTCCTAATGATGTGATCTTGTTATCAAAGACATCCAATGTCCATGATCAGGAAACCATGACCATCTATTGATCAACGAGCTAGTTAACTAGAGGCTCACTAGGGACATGTTGCGGTCTATGTATTCACACATGTATTACAATGTCCGGTTAATACAATTATAATATGAATAATAGTCAATTATCATGAACAAGGAAATATAATAATAACCACTTTATTATTGCCTCTAGGGCATATTTCCAACAGTCTCCCACTTGCACTAGAGTCAATAATGTAGTTATATTATGATGAATCGAACACCCATAGAGTTCTGGTGTTGATCATGATTCGCTCATGGAAGAAGTTTAGTCAACTGATGTGTGACATTCAGATCTGTATGTACTTTACAAATATTTATATCTCCATCCTGGATGTATCCATGAATGGAGTTGAAGCAGCGCTTGATGTGCTTGGTCTTCTTGTGAAACCTGGGCTCCTTGGCAATGGCAATAGCTCCAGTGTTGTCACAGAAGAGAGGCATAGGGCCCGACGCACTGGGAATCACTCCTAGGTTGGTGATAAACTCCTTCATCCAGACTCCTTCCTGTGCTGCTTCCGAAGCAGCTATGTACTCTGCTTCACATGTAGATGCCACCACGACGCTTTGGTTGCAAGTGCACCAGCTGACTGCCCCACCATTCAAAATATACACGTATCCGGTTTGTGACTTGGAGTCATCCAGATCTGTGTCGAAGCTACCATCAACGTAACCCTTTATGACAAGCTCTTGGGCACCTCCATAAACGAGAAACATATCTTTAGTCCTTTTCAGATACTTAAGGATATTGTTGACCGTTGTCAAGTGATCGACTCCTGGATAACTTTGGTACCTCCCTACCAAATTTATGGCAAGGTTCACATCAGGTCTGGTACACAGCATGGCGTACATAATAGAGCCTATGGCTAAAGCATTGGGGATGATACTCATCTTTTCTCTATCTTCTGTCGTGGTCGGGCATTGAGCTGTGCTCAACCTCACACCTTGTAATACAGGCAAGAATCCCTTCTTGGCCTTATCCATATTGAACTTCTTCAATATCTTGTCAAGGTATGTGCTTTGTGAAAGACCAATGAGGCGTCTCTATCTATCTCTATAGATCTTGATGCCTAATATGTAAGCACCTTCCAAGGTCCTGCATTGAAAAACACTTATTCAAATAGGCCTTTATGCTTTCCAAAAGTTCTATATCATTTCCCATCAACAATATGTCATCCACATATAATATGACAAATGCTACAGAGCTCCCATTCACTTTCTTGTAAATACAGGCTTCTCCATAAGTCTGTACAAACCCAAACTCTTTGATCACCTCATCAAAGTGAATGTTCCAACTCCGAGATGCTTGCACCAACCCATAGATGGAGCTTTGGAGCTTGCATACCTTGTCAGCATTTTTAGGATCGACAAAACCTTACGGATGTATCATATACAATTCTTCCTTAAGAAAGTCGTTAAGGAATGCCGTTTTGACGTCCATTTGCCAGATCTCATAATCATAAAATGCAGCAACTGCTAACATGATTCGGACGAACTTCAGCATCGCTACGGGTGAGAAAGTCTCATCGTAGTCAATTCCTTGAACTTGTCGATAACCCTTAGAGACAAGTCGGGCCTTATAGATGGTCACATTACCATGCGTGTCAGTCTTCTTCTTAAAGATCCACTTATTTTCTATGGCTCGCCGATCATTGGGAAAGTCCACCAAAGTTCATACTTTGTTCTCATACATGGATCCTATCTTGGATTTCATGTCTTCAAGCCATTTGTTGGAATCCGGGCCCGCCATCGCTTCTTCATAGTTTGAAGGTTCACTATTGTCCAACAACATGATTTCCATGACAGCATTGCCGTACCACTTTGGTGCGGAATGTGTCCTCATGGACCTACAAAGTTCAGTAGGAACTTGATCCGAAGTTTCATTATCATCATCATTAACTTCCTCCCTAGCCATTGCAGGCACTCCTGAAATATTTTCCTCTGCTGCGCTGCTCTCCGGTTCGAGAGGGGGTACAATTAGCTCATCAAGTTCTACTTTCCTCCCACTCACTCCTTTCGAGAGAAACTCTTTCTCCAGAAAGGATCCATTCTTGGCAACAAAGATATTGCCTTCGGATCTGAGATAGAAGGTATACCCAATAGTTTCCTTAGGATATCCTATGAAGACGCACTTCTCCAATTTGGGTTCGATCTTTTTGAGGTTGAAGTTTCTTGACATAAGCATGGCATCCCCAAACTTTCAGAAACGACAACTTAGGTTTCTTGCCAAACCATAATTCATACGGTGCTGTCTCAACGGATTTAGACGGTGCCCTATTTAAAGTGAATGCGGCAGTATCCAATGTGTATCCCTAAAATGACAACGGTAGATCAGTAAGAGACATCATAGATCGTACCATATCCAATAGAGTGCGATTGCAACGTCCAGACACACCATTACGCTGAGGTGTGCCAGGCGACGTGAGTTGTGAAACAATTCCACATTTTCTTAAGTGCGTGCCAAACTTGTGACTCAAATATTCTCCTCCACGATCAGATCGCAAGAATTTTATTTTCTTGTCACGTTAACCTTTCAAAGGTTTCAGACTTGTGTTTCATTAAGTAGACATACCCATATCTCCTTAAGTCATCAGTGAGGGTGAGAACATAACGATAGCCACCGCGAGCCTCAACGCTCATTGAACCGCATACATCGGTATGTATTATTTCCAACAAGTTGGTCGCTCGCTCCATTGTTCTGGAGAACGGAGTCTTAGTCATCTTACCCATGAGTCATGGTTCACATGTGTCAAATGATTCAAAATCAAGAGACTCCAAAAGTCCATCTGTATGGAGTTTCTTCATGCGTTTCACACCGATATGACCAAGGCGGAAGTGCCACAAGTATGTGGCACTATCATTATCAACCTTACATCTTTTAGTACTCACACTATGAATATGTGTAACATCACATTTGAGATTCATTAAGAATAAACCATTGACCAGCGGGGCATGACCATAAAACATATCCCTCATATATAGAGCAACCATTATTCTCAGATTTAAATGAGTAGCCATCTCGCATCAAACGAGATCCCGATACAATGTTCATGCTCAAAGCTGGTACTAAATAACAATTATTAAGGTTTAAAACTAATCCCAAAGGTAGATGTAGAGACAACGTGCCGACGGCGATCACATCGACCTTGGAACCATTCCCGACGCGCATCATCACCTCGTCCTTCGCCAACCTCTGCTTATTTCACAGCTCCTGTTTTGAGTTACAAATGTGAGCAACTACACCGGTATCAAATATCCAGGAGCTACTACGAGCGCTGGTAAGGTACACATAAATAACATGTATATCACATATACCTTTGACGTTGTTGGCCTTCTTATCCGCTAAGTACTTGGGGCAGTTCCGCTTCCAGTGACCGTTTCCCTTGCAATAATAGCACTCAGTCTCAGGCTTGGGTCCATTCTTTGGCTTCTACCCGTCAGCTGGTTTATCGGGCGCGGCAACTGCTTTGTCGTCCTTCTTGAAGTTCTTTTTACCCTTGCCTTTCTTGAAACTGCTGGTCTTATTCACCATCAACACTTGATGTTCTTTCTTGATTTCCACCTCCGCTGATTTCAACACTGAATACAACTCGGGAATGGTCTTCTCAATCCCTTGCATGTTGTAGTTCATCACAAATCTCTTATATCTAGGTGGAAGCGACTGGAGGATTTTGTCGATAACTGAGTCATCCGGAAGGTTAACTCCCAACCGAGACAAGCGGTTGTGCAACCCAGACATTCTGAGTATGTGCTCACTGACACACCCATTCTCCTCCATCTTACAACTGAAGAACTTGTCGGAGTCTTCATATCTCTCGACCCGGGATGAGCTTGGAAAACCAGTTTAAGCTCTTGGAACATATCATATGCTCCATGTTTCTCAAAACGCTTTTGAAGGCCCGGCTCTAAACTATAAAGCATGCCACACTGAACCAAGGAGTAATCATCACTGCACGACTGCCAGGCGTGCATAACGTCTTGAGCCACCGGGAAAACGGGTGCTTCACCTAGCGGTGCATCAAGGACATACATTTTCTTGGAAGCTATGAGGATGAGCCTCAAGTTACAGACCTAGTCCGCATAGTTGCTTCCATCGTATTTCAGCTTGGTTTTCTCTAGGAATGCATTGAAGCTCAGTGGGACATGTGTGTTGGCCATTGGATCTACAATACAGATTGTAAAGACAATTTTAGACTAACTTCATGATAATTAAGTTCATCTAATCAAATTATTCAATGAACTCCCACTCAGGTAGACATCCTTCTAGTCATCCAAGCGATACATGATCCACATCGACTAGGCCATGTCCGATCATCACGTGAGACTCACTAGTCATCAATGGTGAACATCTCCATGTTGATCGTATCTCCATACGACTCATGTTCGACCTTTCGGCCTCTCATGTTCCGAGGCCATGTATGTACATGCTAGGCTCGTCAAGTCAACCTAAGTGCTTTGCGTGTGTAAATCTGGCTTACACCTGTTGTATGCGAACGTTAGAATCTATCACACCCGATCATCACGTGGTGCTTTGAAACAACGATCCTTCGCAACAGTGCACACTTAGGGGGAACACTTTTCTTGAAATTTTAGTGAGGGATCATCTTATTTACTACCGTCGTTCTAAGCAATTAAGATATAGAAACATTATAAACATCACATGCAAATCATATAGTGACATGATATGGCCATTATCATCTTGCACCTTTGATCCCCATCTTCGGGGCGCGACATGATCATCATTGTCACCGGCATGACACGATGATCTCCATCATCATGATATCCATCATTGTGTCTTCATGAAGTCGTCTCGCCAACTATTACTTCTACTATTATGGCTAACGGTTAACAATAAAATAAAGTAATCACATGGCGTTGCATCTCATACAATAAATTAAGACAACTCCTATGGCTCATGCCGGTTGTCGTACACATCAACATGCAAGTCATGAATCCTATTAGAAGAACATGATCAATCTCATACATCACATATATATCATCACATCCTTTTGGCCATATCACATCACATAGCATACCCTGCAAAAACAAGTTAGACGTCCTCTAATTGTTGTCGCAAGTTTTAGGTGGCTGCTATGGGGTTCTCGCAAGAACGTTTCTTACCTACGTCACAGCCACAACGGTGATATGCCAATTGCTATTTACCCTTCAAAAGGACCATCTCCATCGAATCCGATCAGACTAAAGTGGGAGAGACAGACACCCGCTAGCCACCTTATGCAACAAGTGCATGTCGGGCGATGGAACCAGTCTCACGTAAGAGTACTTGTAAGGTCGGTCCGAGCCGCTTCATCCCATGATGTCGCCGAGTCAAGATAAGACTAGTGACGGTAAGCAAATTGACGAAATCACCGCGCACAACTACTTGCCTTCTACTCGTGCATAGAATCTACGCATAGACCTAGCTCGGATGCCACTGTTGGGGATCGTAGTAATAATTCAAAAAAATTCCTACGTCACACCAAGATCAAACTAGGAGAAACCAGCAACAAGAGAGGTAGAGCATCTTCATACCGTTGAATTTCACAAAGTGAAAGCGTTACTATGAACTCGGTTGATGGAGTCGTACTCGGGGCGATCCGATCAAACACCGAACGTTCGATGTCTCCGCGTTCGACACAGTTACAGCCCGGGGACGTCTCCTCCTTCTTGATCTATCAAGGAGGGAGGATAAGTTGAGGGAGAACTCCGACAACATGACGTCATGGTGGCGATGGAGTTTGTGGCTCTCCGGCAGGGTTTCGCCAAGCACCGCGGAGGAGGAGAGGTGGAGACGTAGGGTTGTGCCGAGGGAGAGAGAGACGTGTGTGTGCAGCCCTCCTAATACCTCTACTATTTATAGGAGGGAGGGAGAGGGGGTGCGTCCACCCCTAGGGAAACCCTAGGTGGTGCAGCAACCCTAAGAGGAGGAGGGGCGGCACCCTAGGTGGTGGCTTGCCACCCAAGCCAACCACCACGCCCTAGCGTTTGGCCCCTTGCACCTTGGGCCTCCTCCCTAGGCTCGCATCAAACCACGAGGGGCTAGTTCCCTTCCCCTTTCATCCCATGTAGCCTTACGGGATAGGTGGACCCTCCCGGTGGACCCCCGGTACCCTTTCGGTGGTCCCGATACAATACCGATAAACCCCAAAACTCTTCCGGCGACCGAAACTGGACTTCCCATATATAAATCTTTACCTCCGGACCATTCCGGAACTCCTCATGACATCCGGGATCTCATCAGAGAATCCGAACAACCTTTGATAACCACATATACAATTCCCATAACAACTCTAGCGTCACCGAACCTTAAGTGTGTAGACCGTACGGGTTCAGAAGCCATGCAGACATGACCGAGACATTTCTCCGGCCAATAACCAACAGCGGGATCTGGATACCCATGTTGGCTCCCACATGTTCCATGATGATTTCATCGGGTGAACCACGATGTCGAGGATTCACTCAATCCCGTATGCAATTCCCTTTGTCTACCGGTATGATACTTGCCCGAGATTCGATCGTTGGTATCCCTATACCTTGTTCAATCTCGTACCAGCAAGTCTCTTTACTCGTTCTGTAACACATCATCCCGTGGCTAACTCCTTAGTCACATTGATCTCATTACGATGATGCATTACCGAGTGGTCCCAGCGAAATCTCTCCGTCACACAGAGCGACAAATCCGAGTCTCGATTCATACCAACCCAACAGACACTTTCGGAGATACCTGTAGTGCACCTTTATAATCACCCAGTTACGTTGTGACGTTTGATACACCCAAAGTATTCCTACGATATCCGGGAGTTGCACAATATCATGGTCGAAGGAAATGATACTTGACATTATAAAAGCTCTAGCAGACGAACTACACGATCTTGTGCTATTCTTAGGATTGGGTCTTGTCCATCACATCATTCTCCTAATGATGTGATCCCGTTATGAATGACATCCAGTGTCTATGATCAGGAAACCTTGACCATCTATTGATCAATGAGCTAGTCAACTAGAGGCTCACAAGGGATATGTTGTGGTCTATGTATTCACACATGTATTACGATTTCCAGTTAATACAATTATATTATGAATAATAGACAATTATCATGAACAAGGAAATATAATAATAACCACTTTATTATTGCCTCTAGGGCATATTTCCAACAAGTTTGGCATAGACACATTGCAGACTAGCACACATACACATGGACACACGCGTACACTTACACACATGCAACACACACACCCACACGTACACATGCAACACACACACGTACACACACACATACACGTACACAAAAAACAGGTACATGTACACACGCGCACACACACACACACAACGGTGATGACCCACAAGTATAGGGGATCTATCGTAGTCCTTTTGATAAGTAAGAGTGTCGAACCCAACGAGGAGCAGAAGGATCTGACAAGTGGTTTTCAGCAAGGTAATATCTGCAAGCACTGAAATTATCGGTAACAAGTAGTTGTGTGACAAGATGATTCGTAGCAAGTATCAAGTAACAAAAGCAACAACGGTGCAGCAAAGTGGCCAAATCCCTTTTGTAGCAAGGGACAAGCCTGGACAAAGTCTTATAGGAGGAAAAACGCTCCCGAGGACACATGGGAATTTCTGTCAAGCTAGTTTTCATCATGTTCATATGATTCGCGTTCGTTACTTTGATAGTTTGATATGTGGGTGGACCGGTGCTTGGGTACTGCCCTTACTTGGACAAGCATCCCACTTATGATTAACCCCTCTCGCAAGCATCCACAACTACGAAATAAGAATTAAGACAAAGTCTAACAATAGCATTAAACTAGTGGATCCAAATCAGCCCCTTACGAAGCAACGCATAAACTAGGGTTTAAGCTTCGGTCACTCTAGCAACCCATCATCTACTTACTACTTCCCAATGCCTTCCTCTAGGCCCAAATAATGGTGAATCCTTCGAAAAGCCTCCTCTTGAGAGGAGTATTGGTGATGACGATGGCGACGATTTCCCCCTCCGGGAGGGAAGTTTCCCCGGCAGGATCGTCCTGCTGGAGCTCTAGATTGGATCTGCTCAAGTTCCGCCTCGTGGCGGCGGCGAATCCTCCGAAAAGCCTCCTCTTGATTTTTTTCCAGTCCGAAACCCTTGTTGTAGCAAAAGAGGGGGCCAGTGGGCCAGCAGGGAGCTCACAAGCCCCCTAGGCGCAGCCAGGAGGGAGGCCATGCCTAGCAGGCTAGTGGCCTCATGCTCGCGCCCCTCTGGAACTTCTTCGGCCCAGTACTTTTTATAAATCCCAAAAAAATCCTCGTTGATTTTCACGGCTTTTGGAGTTGCGCATAATAGGTATCTCAAACTTGCTCCCTTTTCAGGCCAGAATTCCAGTTGCCGGCATTCTCCCTCTTCATGTAAACCTTGCAAAATAAGAGAGAAAAGGCATAAGTATTGTACCGTGAAGTGTAATAACAGCCCAAAAAGCGATAAATATCAACATGAAAGCATGATGCAAAATGGACGTATCAACTCCCCAAGCTTAGACCTCGCTTGTCCTCAAGCGAAAGTCGAGATCAATAAATATGCCCACATGTTTAGAGAGAGAGGTGTCGACAAAACAAGATACGAACATGCAGGCATCATGATCATTATCAGAACAACAATATCATCATATCAACTCTTATGCTAAAGTGACAATTCCTTCACAAAGTAAAGTATGGATCAAGAACCTTACCGAGAATTTACAACCAATAGCCTTTAGTCATTGAAGCAATTGCAATTTATCACAACATCAGAAAGAGTCAAATGAGAGCTTGTAAAGCAAATCCACATACTCAATCATCTTTTTGTCTTCTACAATTGCTACAACTCACGTGGTACTCATGAGATCAAAGTTTCAGTTGGACACAGAGAAAGATAGGGGCTTATAGTTTTGCCTCCCAACTGCTTACCTCAAGGGTAATGTCAACAATAATAATTCGTGAATACTTACTTCCAAGTTGACATATGAATATAGATCTTTCCCTAGCATATGACGTTAGCCAAGATAAAGGTGAAACAAGGAATTGGTGAAGATCACCATGACTCTTTCAAGGGCAAAAAGTAAAGGTACAAGATAGGCCCTTCGCAGAGGGAAGCAGAGGTTGTCATGCGCTTTTGAGGTTTGGATGCGTGTCCTCTTAGTGCGGAGGAACGTCACTTTATATTGCCTCCTGTGATAAAGAACTTTATTATGCAGTCTGTCGCTTTTTTGTATTCCTCATCACAGGTTCGTACAAATCTTATTTTCCACACACTAATAGATCATACATATTAAGGAGCAATTTTTATTGCTTGCACCGATGACAACTTACTTGAGGGATCTTATTCAATCCAAAGGTAGGTATGGTGGACTCTCATGGCAAAACTGGGTTGAAGGTTTGTGGATGCACAAGTAGTATCTCTACTTGGTGCGGGAGTTTTGGCTAATATGAGGTGGAAGCAATCGTCACATGCTAAGGGATCTCTAATCATATAACATTGTTCGGAACCAAGCAAACACAATTCGTTATGTTGTCTTCCTTTTCCAACATCTACTTCTAAGCATGCAATAGTTTAGTGAGTGTTCACAATCATAGATGGTGTCAAAGATGATATATTTATATGTGAACCTCTCCTTCTTTATCACTTCCTATTAATTGCAACAATGACCAAGGTCTACGTTTGTCTACCCTCAACAAATTTCTATCAACATTGTTTTTATATGTGAAGCCATCACTTCCCATAAGATCATTACATGATCTTTCATGCTTTTTCTCTTTTTCTCATCCTTTTGATCATGGCATGGGACAAGGCCCTTAACTAAGACACTCTTTATTATATGGCTCACGAGCTCAAATACATCAGGGGAGACACAAAGCAAAACTCAAGCCTAAAACACTAAGACCTTTATTCTACTAGAGAAAGAGAAAACTGAAAAGGAACAAACTAAAACAAAGGTAAAGGCAAAAGATGTGATGGTGATACGATACCGGGGCAACTCCCCCAAGCTTGGCACAAGCCAAGGGGATTGCCCATACCCATGCTTAGTTGTCTTCCTTTGGCGGTGATGGTGATGGAGTTGTTGCAAAATGCACTACAGGAATCACCTTCTTTGCCGTCTGCCATCACAGACGGCAAAGACAAATACCCGGACGGCAAAGACCGTACAACAGACGGCAAAGATTGTCACGGCCGGCAAATTTTCTGCGTCAGCCTACGACGGCATATGACATTCTTTGCCGTCTGCCCCCCCGAAGCGGACGGCAAAGCTCTTTGCCATCAGCTTCCCTGAGGAGCAGTCGGCAAAGAGCTTGAGACGGCAGCCGAGAGGCGTTGCCTCCGTTAGGGGTTAACGGAGGCTCGTTGTCGTCTGCCTGCTCGTCAATCTTTGTCGTCTGCCCTATTGCATATCTTTGTCGTCTGTCGTGTCCTCCCCTCCCCCTCTCTCCACTCCTGCCCCTCCTATGTGCCCTCTTCTTTGCCATCTGCCCCCCCAGCAGGCAGACGGCAAAGAGCCTATATGGCCAGCTGCTACTGCCCAGGAAGCACAGCTGGGTGCCATGTGGCACCTTTGCCATCAGCCAGCAGACGGCAAAGAGCCCATATTGTCACTGTTTTGTTTATTTTATGTTATTTCACAGCAATAATATATATAATTCATATCACATATATGATATATAGTTCACAACACATATATGATATACATATAAAGTTCAGCAATGTCATTTGTTCATCAATGGACATCCATATATCGAAAGAAACCAACATATACAAAGTTTCATCCATATATATATACATATAGTTCCACATATATTGTTCATCAACACATTGCTCATCAACACATACAAAGAACCAACACATTGTTCATCAACTCAAATAAAAAAGGAAACTAAAGCACTCCAACGCCAGCTTCCATGCATGTAGTACATCCAATCTGCAAAATGGGAATAAGAAAGTAAGTACAAGAAGAACAACAACATATATGACAAATAAGCTAAATTGAAGAAGAAAGAGAAGAAGCAATAAGAGAACAAGGAGAAGAAAAACAAGAAGGAGGAGGAGGAGGAGGAGGAGGGGAAGGGGAAGGAGAAGGAGAAGGAGGAGGAGAAGAAGAAAAAAGAAGAGAAGAAGAAGGAGAAGAAGGAGGATAAGAAGGAGAGAAGAAGAAGGAGAAGAAGGAGGGCTCCTTCTCCTTCTCCTTCTTATTCTCCTCCTTCCTTCTCCTTCTTCTCTTCTTCTCCTCCTCCTCCTTCTTCTTCTCCTCCTCCTCCTTCTTCTTATCCTTCTCCTTCTATTCTTCTTCTCTTCTTCCTCTTCTTCTTCCTTCTCCTTCTTTTTGAGCTAAATATTCCAATTATGTCATTTTAGAGGAAAAGAAGCTAAGTATATAATATTCATGAGCTAACCAAGGTTCTTATGCCATTTTGAGCTTATTACGGTATTTTGGAGCTAAATGGGCTAACTATGTCATTGTTGGGTTAATTAAATCAAGGATAATATGAAAGAGGAGAAGAAAGAGGAGGATGAGGAGAAGAAGAAGAAATCAAGAAGAAGGAGGAGGAGGAGGAGAAGGATAGAAGGTCCTTGGCCTTCTCCTCCTCATCCTCCTCCTCCTCCTCCTTATTCTCTTCTTCTTCATCTCTTCTTCTTCTTTCTTTTCATTTTGAGCTTACTATGGTAGAAGAAGAAGAATAAAGAGGAGGAGAAGAAGAAGAAAGAGGAGGAAGAGGAGAAGAAGAAGAAATCAAGAAGGAGGAGGAGGAGGAGGAGGAGAAGGCCAGGGGCCTTCTCCTCCTCCTCCTCCTCCTCCTCCTTCTTCTTCTCTTCTTCTTCATCTCTTCTTCTTCTTTCTTTTCATTTTGAGCTTATTATGGTAGAAGAAGAAGAAATCAAGAAGAAGAAGAAAGAGGAGGAAGAGGAGAAGAAGAAGAAAGAGGAGGAAGAGGAGAATAAGAAAGAGGAGGAGGAGAAAGAGGAGGAGAAGAAGAAGAAGAAAGAGGAGGAGGAGAAGAAGAAGAAAGAGGAGGAGGAGGAGAAAGAGGAGGAAGAGAAGAAGAAGAAAGAGGAGGAGAAGAAAGAGGAGGAAGAGAAGAAGAAGAAAGAGGAGGAGGAGGAGAAAGAGGAGGAGGAGAAGAAGAAGAAAGAGGAGGAATAGGAGAAGAAGAAGAAATCAAGAAGAAGAAGGAGGAGGAGGAGGAGAAGGATAGGCCTTCTCCTCCTCCTCCTTCTCCTCCTCCTCCTCCTCCCTTCTCCTCCTCCTCCTCCTCCTCCTTCTCCTCCTCCTTCTTCTCTTCTTCTTCATCTCTTCTTCTTCTTTATTTTCATTTTGAGCTTATTATGGTATAAGAAGAATAAGAAATCAAGAAGAAGAAGAAAGAGGAGGAAGAGGAGAAGAAGAAGAAAGAGGAGGAAGAGGAGAAGAAGAAAGAGGAGGAGGAGAAAGAGGAGGAGAAGAAGAAGAAGAAAGAGGAGGAGGAGAAGAAGAAGAAAGAGGAGGAGGAGGAGAAAGAGGAGGAAGAGAAGAAGAAGAAAGAGGAGGAGAAGAAAGAGGAGGAAGAGAAGAAGAAGAAAGAGGAGGAGGAGGAGAAAGAGGAGGAGGAGAAGAAGAAGAAAGAGGAGGAAGAGGAGAAGAAGAAGAAATCAAGAAGAAGAAGGAGGAGGAGGAGGAGGAGGAGGATAGGCCTTCAACTCCTCCTCCTTCTCCTCCTCCTCCTCCCTTCTCCCCCTCCTCCTCCTCCTCCTCCTCCTCCTCCTCCTTCTTCTCTTCTTCTTCATCTCTTCTTCTTCTTTCTTTTCATTTTGAGCTTATTATGGTAGAAGAATAAGAAGAAATCAAGAAGAAGAAGAAAGAGGAGGAAGAGGAGAAGAAGAAGAAAGAGGAGGAAGAGGAGAAGAAGAAAGAGGAGGAGGAGAAAGAGGAGGAGAAGAAGAAGAAGAAAGAGGAGGAGGAGAAGAAGAAGAAATAGGAGGAGGAGGATAAAGAGGAGGAAGAGAAGAAGAAGAAAGAGGAGGAGAAGAAAGAGGAGGAAGAGAAGAAGAAGAAAGAGGAGGAGGAGGAGAAAGAGGAGGAGGATAAGAAGAAGAAAGAGGAGGAAGAGGAGAAGAAGAAGAAATCAAGAAGAAGGAGGAGGAGGAGGAGGAGGAGGAGGAGGAGAAGGATAGGCCTTCTCCTCCTCCTCCTTCTCCTCCTCCTCCTCCCTTCTCCTCCTCCTCCTCCTCCTCCTCCTCCTTCTTCTATTCTTCTTCATCTATTCTTCTTCTTTCTTTTCATTTTGCCTATTTCTTCTCCTCTTCTCCTCTTGTTGGAGCTAAATTACCTAATTATGTCTTTTTTGAGCTAAATTGGCTAATTATCTCATTTTAGAGGAAAACAAGCTAAGTTTGGAGGAGAAACTTACCGTAGTGGTCATCAAGGAGGAGAAACACCACGGTTGCTCACGCCGGCTTCGTCTGGAGACGGTTGCCCTGGAGAAGGCTCTGGACCCGCGCCCACCATCTTTCAACACCTGCCATGATAAAGATTAAAAGAAATTAGTACAACATAAAAAAATTGAATGACTGACATGAATAATAATATGTACATGAATAGTAAATATTAAAATATATATAATTTAAGTTTTGAATCTTACAAACTAATAATCATCATCAATAAATGCATCATCATCATCACTATCACGCATGTCTTCATGAATGACGTGCTCATCGGGTTCAACGGCGTGAAGTTGTGAAAGGCCTTCCTTTAATCGTTGAAGCATTGACAGGTCATCCGCATCAGTAACCTCTACGAGTTCCAGGTCTTCTGGTTCCGGCTCAGGGCTGGAGTCGGATTCATTGTCGCTGTCTACTTCCATGTTCTTGGATGAAGCACGGCGGTTCTTGAAACGTTTCTTGGAAAGACGTGCTTCTTGGAAGAATTCTCCATCATATGTGTCTGAGTTAATGTGAGGTTCATAATCCTATTCATTTGGGAGAGGTGGTCTGACATGTGGCGGCACTTCATAAACAACATACCAACCTTCCAGATTCTTATCCGTTTGGCATGCCCACGGTAGGTACAAAACTTGGGTCGCCTGTTGAGCCGTAATATAGACATCGGGAACATCTAAATGGGTGTTTGGATTGATTTCGACTAGTCCTATATGTTCATGAGTCCTTCTAGTCTCCTTCGGCTGGAACCAATAACATTTGAAGACTACGGCGTTCGGTGGGTTTTCACCATAGAATTGAAGTTCATAAATTGCTTCAACTCTTCCATAATACTCGATAACACCTTCGCCGATAGCAGAGACACCACAATTTGTAGATTTCCGGTCGGGCATAGATAGCTCTTTGCCAAAGGTACGAAAGAGATACCCGTTGATGTTGTATTTCTCAAATGAACGGACCTTATAGTCAAAACCATTAGCGACTTGTCTCAATTCGGCGTCCATAGACTCTGAATTAGCCTACAAGTTTAATACGAAACGGTTGTTGCATTAGCCGCAAGTTAGACCAAGAATGAAATGGTCCATTATTGATAATTACCGTTTGTTTGAACCAAGAGATGAAACCGGGATAGCCGCCTCCTGTCTTTGACAGAAGCTCATACTCTTCGACGGAATCATTTTCGATCACCGCTCCATCCGAGAATTTGATGACGTAACAGCTGTTTGAAATATCCAGGAATAAGAGCAGTTCAAATGAATTAGAAGTTACGGGAAAATGTGTCGAGAACTCACTCGATGTACGGCCGCACTTCTGTTAGGTTGTTGAAGATATACAAAGAAATGTTCCGCCATTCTTCGATATCCAACGTTATTGGTTTCGAAGCACCGGCTGGTGCGAGCTTCCCTTTGAATAGGCTGAGGTTGGACCCACCTTTTTTAGGGTCTCCATCATTGTGCCGAGGCTTCGGATTATGCAAATGATGATTTTTGGCTTCGTAGTGTGCTGTCACAAAGTTTGCCACCTCCTCAGTAATGAATGCCTCAGCCATCGATGCTTCAATTCTACGCTTATTTTTACATTTAGCTCGAAGGGTCTTCTGCATCCTCTCAGTTGCATAGCACCAACGATCTTGCACCGGCCCACCCAATCTTGCCTCGGTCGGTAGATGTAAAATCAAATGCTGCATTGGATTAAAGAAGCCCGGTGGAAAGATCTTCTCTAACTTGCACAACAACTCCGGTGCAAACTCCTCCATGTCTTCTACCACGCCAAGCGACAATTCTTTCGCACAAAGAACACGGAAGAAATAGCTCAGCTCCGCCAGTACTAGCCATTCATCCTCAGGAATAAAGCCACGTAACATCACCGGCATTACCCGCTCTAGCCATATGTGCCAATCATGACTCTTGAGACCAAAGATTTTTAATTTTTCAAGACTCGCTCCCCTCTTTAGATTCGCTGCATACCCATCGGGGAACATCAAGTGCATTTTGACCCACAAGATAATTTCCCTCATAGCTGGCCTTCCAAGATTGAACCAGGCCTTTGGCTTCGACCACTTCTGCTTTCCTTTGCCTTCTCGCATGTTTTGTAACGGTCTATGACATAGTGTCTCTTGATCGACTCTAGCCTTAATATTATCCTTTGTCTTCCCATCTATGTCGAACAATGTACCAAAAATAGCCTCTCCGATATTCTTTTCAGTGTGCATCATGTCGATATTGTGTGGAAGAAGGAGGTCTTTGAAGTACGGCAGATCCCTGAAGCATGGCTTGTGAGTCCAGGCGTGTTTTGAATTATACCCCTTGAAATACCCTGGATGCTCTGGATCAGGCTCGAGGGCGTTTAACTGATCCAAGATCTGTTGGCCTGTGAACGCATGTGGTGCCAAGTTTTTGACAACTTTACCTTTGGTAAAGTTCTTCTTGTCTTTTCTGAACTGATGGTCAGGATCCAGGAACTGTCTATGCAAGTCAAAGCAAGAATACTTCGGACCCTCCTTCAACCAATGAAACTGAAGAGCTGCCTTGCATTGGGGGCACGGGAACCTTCCATGCACACACCATCCAGAGAATAGCGCATACGCTGGCAAGTCATGCATAGAGTACATGTACCACACATGCATTTTGAAGTTTTCTTTTCTAGCGGCATCGTATGTCTTGACCCCATTTTCCCAAGCTTCTTCCAATTCATCCTTAAGCGGTTGCAGGTACACATTCATATTCTTCCCCGGATAATTGGGCCCTGAAATTATCAACGTCAGAAATATGTTCTTTCTTTGCATAATCTGCCCGGGGGGGAGATTCAGTGGAATGACAAATACAGGCCAACAACTGTATTGGGTTGCCGTCATGCCGAAGGGATTAAAACCATCCGTGGCGGCGCTGACTCGAGGATTTCTTGGATCTGCCGCTTTATCCTGATGCAATCCATCGAAATGTTTCCACGCTTCCCCATCCGATGTGTGTACCATCATCTTATTCCCATCCGCATCTAGTTCGGTTCTTTTGCCCAATTTGTGCCATGTCATCTGTCTGGCTGTCTCTTCGACCATGAAAAGACGTTGAAGTCTTGGTACGATTGGCATATACCGAAGAACACTAACTGCGATTTTGGTCTGCCTCTTCTCACCCATACTGTTGTCTACCACAAGATACCTGCAAGACTCGCAATTGGGACAATAGTCCAAGTGTGCATACTGCTTCCTAAATAAGACACATCCTTTCTCACATGCATCTATCTTCTCATAGGGCATCTTAAGTACACGAAGTATTTTGTCCGACTGGTACAGGTTTGCAGGCATGACATGGCCTTTGGGTAGGAAACGTCCAAATAGTGTCATCATCGCGTCGTAGCATTCTCTTCCCAAGTTGAACTGAGCCTTCAGAGCCATTACTTGTGAAATTGCATCCAGCTGACAGAGCTCGGTGTGCTCATGGAGAGGACGTTTTGAAGACTCCAACATTTCATAAAAGGCCTTTGCAGATTCCTCCATCTCATCTTCCGAATCCCGAGCATCATCAAAGTCTTGCACCATGTCTTCGATCCCAGTACCATGCTCGTCTGTGCGACGACGGACCACCTCAGCTCTTGTGCGTTGTATAGACTCACCATGAAATGTCCACAACGTATAATTAGGCTTAAAACCCCTCCTCTGCAGGTGTTTAATCATTACAGCCTCTGTCGTCTTTTTATAGTTGTCGCATCCAGGACAGGGGCAATAGTTTCTTTCCTCGCCATTTGCGAATGCGGCTTTCACAAATTCCTTTGTTTTTAAAAACCATTCTTTCGTCATCTCTTTCTGACTAGGGTGACCGGTATACATCCACGCACGATCACTCATCTTGCGTAGCTACTAAAGACAGAAGAAATATATTTATATATAATTCATCATCTATATTCATCGGTTAATCAGGTTCGCCATTTTTATTACGTCCAGGCAACCTACACGCTAATAGGTAAAGATAGGTCCTAATCCCACCCGAGTATGTGTAGACTGGGTTCGTTTTCCCATGCTCTGCTCCGGATCCAACGCAAAATTTCGGCAGCACCTCCCCGCTGTTCTCCTGATACACGTCTCCGCAATAAACAGAGAGGATGTGCATCCGGAGAACAACAGGGAGGCACTGACGAAATTCCGCATCGGATCCAGAGCACAGCATACGGGAAAACGAACCCAGTCTACACATACTCGGGCTGTCCATGGATAATGTTGGACAATTTGAAAGGATGGCGGTTATAAATATGCAAAGACATGCATATTTATAGATGTCGCCCTTTCGAATGGGAGACGCATACTGGTCACGCATACTCATGATTGAAGAAACCTATAGCTAGCAAGTTTCATCGGCACGAAGACCGGGACAGAGCAAATTAAGGGGGTAGGAGGAGAAGTCATTTGTGCTCACCAACAAACGCAAGGGCGGAGCTCGTCCAACGCACGTGGAGGTCGTCGAACAACTGCACATTGAAATTCACCCGATCAACACAAATATGATGTTTTTATAATTAACATAACTATATGACCTAACTCATAACTATGTGGGTCAGTGTCATCGGGGGTCGAAGGTCACTGGCGTCGGGGATTGGGGTCTTTTCGGTCAACAAGAGGCCGAAGAGGTGTCGAGGCTCGGGGGTTGGGGGTCAGTGGCGTCGGGGGTCGGGGTAGGGGGTCGGGGGTCGAGGGTGAGTGTTGTCGGGGGTCGGGGGTCGGGGGTCGAGGGTCAGTGGCGTCGGGCGTCGGGGGTCGGGGGTCAGTGGCGTCGGGGGTCGGGGTATGGGGTCGGGGGTCGAGGGTGAGTGTTGTCGGGGGTCGGGGGTCGGGGGTCGAGGTTACCTATAAAACTTTCTAGGTTACCTATAAAACTTTCCAGGTTACCTATACTACTTTATAAAACTTTCCAGGTTCCATAAAAAAATATTTCATGCCGGGGTGTCGTCGAGATGTCGTGTCGGGGCGTCATGTCGGGGTTTCGGGGCATCGTGTCGGGTGTCAAGGGTGTCGTCGAGATGTCGTGTCGGGGCGTCGTGTCGGGGTTTCGGGGCATCGTGACGGGTGTCAGGGGTGTCGTCGAGATGTCGTGTCGGTGCGACAACTACTATTGCGAGCTGTTGTAATATCCTCAACGTTGTGGCTAGTTCAAGCATAGGCGGCGACCGGAGGGCTCTACACGGTCAACTACAAACCTAACAACTAACCTAACACACAGTAGGTAATTAACAACTAACCTAGCTCGAGGGGTAATACCACTAACAACTAACCTAATTACCACTAACAACTAACAAGTAACCTAACTAACCTAATTACCAGTACGTAACCACTAACAACTAACCTAACTAACCTAACTAACAATAGGTAATTAACAACTAACCTAACTAACCTAATTAATGAATTAAACGAAAAAAGGAAAAAAGGACTCACCGAGGAGGAGGAGGGCTGCAGGAGGGGGGGCGCAGGGCGGCGGTGGGGTGTGTAGGTGGGGAGGTGGGGGGGAGGCGGCGGCGGTGCGGCGACGGCAGCGGTGGGGCGGCGGCGGCGCTGGGGGCGCAGGGAGGAGGAGGAGGCCCGCAGGGGGGGGGGGTCGCAGGGCGGCGGTGGGGAGGTGGGGGGGGAGGCGGCGGCGGTGGGGCGGCGGCGGCGGTGGGGCGGCGGCGGCGTTGGGGGCGCAGGGAGGAGGAGGAGGCCCGCAGGGGGGGCGCAGGGCGTGCGTGGGAGAGAGAGAGAGTGCGTGGGAGAGAGGAGAGAGGTAGGCGCGCGGCGCCGTTAACTTTTCGGGGGTCCATCTCCTTTGCCGTCTGCCACTGATCCCCTTTGCCGTCTGCCACGGACGGCAAAGCTACTCAGGCAGACGGCAAAGGGGTGGGTGGGGCCGGGGTGGGATGGGGAGAGAGGAGGGGTGGGGTGGGACAGCTTTGTCGTCGGCCATCCCTACCTTTGCCGTCTGTCAGCAGACGGCAAAGAGGTGGCTGATGGCAAATATTTATTTTGCCATCAGCCTCCTCTTTACCGTCTGTTTTTTGCCAACACACGGTAAAGAGGTTCTTCGCCGTCTGCTGGCTGACGGCAAAGATTTGGCGGACGACAAATATAGGAATTCCAGTAGTGATGGGTTTGATCCTCTGTCTTCCAAGGCATAGGTGCTCCATCATGGAAAGATGAACGAGTCTCCGGAATCCTCAAATCTGCAGCCAACCGTATTGATTTAAATCTATACTCATACTCACAGTTTCGGTTCTGAAGGTCATAGATCTGGGCTTGGAGGTGATCAATTCTGTCATAGAGCATGGAGAGGTGATTCCCAATGTCATTGGCATCGATCTTATGCTTGTTGGTGAACTCCGTGATCATCATGTGGTTGGCGTTGAGTCCACACTCCACCATCCCTTGGCACTTGAAGACTTGTTGTTCCATTGCTTCGAGCCTCACCTCCACGCTTCCGGTCTTCTTGGGCCCCTGAACATCACGGATATGCAGCATCCCCTCACGCATCTCAATAGATTGAGGGTGTTGCAGCACTCTCGCGAGGTAGGGAGTGATGACCTTCTCGAAGATCTTGTCCTTCGGAGTTTTTGGTGACGCCATAGCGATCTAGATCTGCAGCAGAAACAGGCTCGAAACAAAAACAAAGGAAATTTGCGTGATATGAGGGTCAGACCTTTCGGGAGAATATATAATGATTTTTTCCAGATCAGAAGGAGTACTCCGCAAGAAAACGGAGTCTGGGAGGCACACGAGGTGGCCACAAGCCCCCCAGGCGCGACCAGGGGGTGGCCCGCGCTTGGCACGCTTGTCGCCTCCTCGTGCGCTTTCCGGACTACTTCAAATTTTTCTATTTTTCTAAATATTCAAAAACGGAGAAAAATTCCTACTGGAAAAGTTTTGGAGTCTGTTTACTTACCAAAACACATACCTCTTTGTTTTCAGAGTCTGAAACAGGTTGATAAATATCCGTTAGGTATTCCTCCGGAGTTATGATATTGACAATATTGCTTTCAACATTTATGGGAGTACCTGAGATATAATGCTTGATTCTCTGCCCATTTACAACTCTCGGACAATTACCTTCCGTGGTGTTGATCTTGATAGCACCGGAACGATATACTTCCTGAACAATATAGGGACCTTCCCATTTAGAGAGAAGCTTGCCTGCAAAAAATCTTAAACGAGAATTATATAGCAAGACATAATCACCTACATTGAACTCACGCTTTTGTATCCTTTTATCATGCCACCTCTTAACCTTTTCTTTGAACAACTTGGCATTCTCATATGCCTGAGTTCTCCATTCATCAAGCGAGCTAATATCAAATAACCTCTTCTCACCAGCAAGTTTGAAATCAAAGTTGAGCTCTTTGATTGCCCAATAAGCTTTATGCTCTAGCTCAAGAGGGAAATGACATCCTTTACCGTACACCATTTTGTACGGGGACATGCCCATGGGATTCTTATAGGCAGTTCTATAAACCCACAATGCGTCATCGAGCTTCTTAGACCAATTCTTTCTAGACCTATTGACAATCTTTTGCAGAATCAGTTTAATCTCTCTATTGCTTAGCTCTACTTGACCACTGGACCGAGGGTGATAGGGAGACGCAATTATATGGTTGACATCATACTTAGAAAGCGTTTTACGGAAAGCACCATGATTGAAATGTGAACCACCATCTGTCATTAGATATCTAGGGACTCCAAATCTAGGGTAAATAACTTCTTTAAGCATCCTGATAGAGGTGTTGTGATCAACACTACTAGTGGGGATATCTTCTACCCACTTAGTGACATAATCAACAGCAACTAGGATATGAGTATAACCGTTGGATTTTGGAGAAGGTCCCATGTAATCAAAGCCCCAGACATCAAATGGTTCAATCACAAGTGAATAGTTCATAGGCATTTCCTGACGTTTACCGATATTACCTATTCTTTGACATTCGTCACAAGACAAGACAAACTTACGTGCATCCTTGAAGAGAGTGGGCCAATAGAAACCTGATTGCAATACCTTGTGTGCAGTTCTATCTCCCGCATGGTGTCCTCCGTAGGCCTCGGAGTGACACTTCTGTAGGATCTGTCCCTGTTCATGTTCAGGTACACAACATCTAATAACACCATCTACTCCTTCCTTATAAAGGTGAGGATCATCCCAAAAGTAATGTCTCAAGTCAAAGAAGAATTTCTTCTTTTGCTGGTATGTGAAACTAGGTGGTATATATTTGGCAACGATATAGTTCGCATAATCAGCATACCACGGTGCACTACGTGAAGTATTGATGACATTTAGTTGCTCATCAGGAGAGCTATCATCAATAGGTTGTGGGTTATCAAGAACATTCTCCAACCTAGACAAGTTATCTGCTATGGGGTTATCAGCACCCTTCCTGTCGACAACATGCAAATCAAATTCTTGTAGCAAGAGAACCCATCGGATGAGTCTAGGTTTAGCGTCTTTCTTCTCCATAAGGTACTTAATAGCAGTGTGATCAGTGTGAATAGTGACTTTGGAATCAACTATGTAAGATCTGAACTTTTCACATGCAAACACGACTGCTAAAAATTCCTTTTCCGTAGTAGCATAGTTTCTTTGGGCACTGTCTAGAGTTTTACTAGCATAGTGAATAACATTCAACTTCTTATGAACTCTTTGCCCTAGGACAACACCAACAGCATAATCACTAGCATCACACATGATTTCAAAAGGTAAGTTCCAATCAGGTGGTTGAACAATAGGTGTAGTTATCGAAGCCTTCTTAAGTATTTCAAAGGCTTCCTCACAATCATCGTCAAAAACAAAAGGAATATCCTTTTGCAAGAGATTGGTAAGAGGCCTAGAAATCTTAGAGAAGTCTTTAATGAACCTTCTATACAAACCAGCATGACCAAGGTAACTTCTTATACCTTTGATATTTGTGGGGTATGGCATTTTCTCGATTGCATCAACCTTAGACTTATCGACTTCAATACCTCTTTCAGAAATTTTATGTCCTAAGATGATGCCTTCATTAACCATAAAGTGGCACTTTTCCCAATTCAAGATAAGATTGGTGTCTTTACATCTCTGCAAGACCCGATCAAGGTTGCTGAGGCAATCATCAAAAGAAGACCCGTAAACGGAGAAGTCATCCATGAAAACCTCAACAATCTTTTCACAAAAGCCTGAGAATATAGCCATCATACATCTTTGAAAGGTGGCAGGTGCATTACATAAGCCAAAAGGCATACGTCCATAAGCAAAGGTACCGAAAGGGCAGGTGAAAGTGGTTTTCTCCTGATCAGATTGTGCAACTGGTATTTGGGAGAAACCAGAATAACCGTCTAGAAAGCAGAAGTGTGTGCGTGTTTAGATAGTCTTTATAGCATTTGGTCGATAAAAGGCAAAGGGTAATGATCTTTCCTAGTGGCTTTATTCAATTTCCTAAAATCGATCACCATCCTATAGCCAGTAATAATCCTCTGTGGGATCAATTCATCCTTATCATTAGGGACAACGGTAATACCTCCCTTCTTAGGGACGCAATGCACCAGACTCACCCAATCACTATGAGCAACATGATAGATAATAACTGCTTCCAGGAGCTTTAGTATTTATTTTCTTACTACCTATTTCATCTTAGGATTTAATCTTCTTTGATGATCAACATCTGGTTTGAAATCAGGATCGGTCTTAATCTTGTGCTGGCATAGAGTGGGACTAATGCCCTTAAGATCATCAAGAGTATATTCAATAGCAGCACTGTGCTTCCTCAGAGTTTTTAGTAACTTCTTTTCTTCATGCTCTAAGAGGCTAGCACTAATAATAACAAGATATATCTCTTTTTCATCAAGATAAGCATACTTAAGAGTATCAGGCAGCTGTTTAAGCTCGAACACAGGATCACCCTTTGGTGGGGGTGGATCTCCAAGCAGTTCAACACGCAAGTTATTCTTAAGGATAGGATATTGTTCTAGGACAACTCTATCTATCTCATCTCTCTCATCCATATGCATATCATTTTCATGCTGAAGCAAGTATTGCTCTAAAGGATCAGTAGGAGGCACGGCAATAGACGCTAAGGCAATAGTTTCATCCATACTAGGCACCTCTTTTTCATGAGGTTGACTACCAAACTTGGAGAAATTGAACTCATGTGACACACCTTCAAAGCCAACAGTGACAATTTGCTTCTCACAGTCAATATGAGCATTGACAGTATTGAGAAAAGGTCTGCCAAATATGATGGGACAAAAACTATCTTGTGTGGTAGCAAGAACGAGGAAATCAGCAGGATACTTCGTTTTACCACACAAGATTTCAACATCCCTAAAAATTCCCACAGGGCAGATAGTATCTCTATTGGCAAGCTGAATAGTGACAACGATAGGTTCCATCTCAACAGGTGCAATCTCGTCTTTGATTTCATCATATAAGGATTGAGGTATTGCACTAACACTAGCACCCACGTCACATAAACCATGATAAAAATGATCTCCTATCTTAACAGAAACAACAGGCGTGCCAACAACAGGCCTATGTTTGTCTCTAGCGTGTGGTTTAGCAATTCTAGCAGCGTCTTCATAGAAGTGAATATCATGGCCATCAACATTGTCGGACAGGAGATCTTTGATACTAGCAATGCTAGGTTCAACTCTAATTTTCTCAGGGGGTCTAGGTGTTCTAATGTAGCCTCTACGTATCACAGTTGAAGCTTTAGAATGATCCTTTATCCTAACAGGGAAAGGTGGTTTCTCAATGTAAGCACTGGGAACAACAGGATCATATAGGCAATGACTTTATCTTCAACTGGATTGGGTTTAACTACATTGACTTCTAAGGGAGGATGATATTTAAACCACTTCTCTTTGGGGAGATCAATATGAGCAGCAAATGATTCACACAATGAAGCTACTATCTGAGAGTCAAGTCCATACTTAGCGCTAAAATCATAGAAAGTATTTGTTTCAACAAAGGATTTAATGCAATCAAACTTGAAATTCATACCTGACTCCTTACCTTCATCAATCTCCCAATCTTCAGAGTTGTGTTTAATTCTCTCCAATAAATTCCATCTGAAGTCAATATCTCTCTTCATAAAAGAACCGGTACAAGAAGTGTCAAGCATGGTGCGATCATCATGAGAAAGCCGAGCATAGAAGTTCTGAATGATAATTTCTCTCGAGAGCTCATGGTTGGGGCATGAATATAACATTGATTTAAGCCTCCCCCAAGATTGAGCGATGCTTTCTCTGTCACGAGGCCAAAATTTATAAATATAATTCCGATCACGATGTACTAGATGCATAGGATAAAACTTTTGATGAAATTCCAATTTCAACCGATTGTAGTTCCATGATCCAGTATCATCACATAGCCTATACCATGTCAACGCCTTATCCCTCAAAGATAAGGGAAAGACATTCTTCTTGACCTCATCCTCGGGCAAACCTGCAAGCTTAAATAAACCACAAACTTCATCTACATAGATTAGATGCAAGTCTCGATGTGATGTTCCATCTCGTGTAAAAGGATTAGCCAGCAGTTTCTCAAGCATACCCGAAGGAAATTCATCGCAAATATTTTCAGTAGGTGCAGCAGGTTGAGGAGCAACTCTTTGTGCTTCTGTTCGAGGTGAAGATACCCCAAACAAGCCCCTCAAAGGATTAGTTTCCATAGTAACAAGTGACAATAAATTTCAGCACACTATATAAATGTTTCCTTACCAAATGCCACTTACCAAAGGCGCTTCACTCCCCGGCAATGGTGATAGAAAAGAGTCTTGATGACCCACAAGTATAGGGGATCTATCATAGTCCTTTCGATAAGTAAGAGTGTCGAACCCAACAAGGAGAATAAGGATCTGACAAGTGGTTTTCAGCAAGGTAATATCTGCAAGCACCGAAATTATCGGTAACAAGTAGTTGTGTGACAAGATGATTCGTAGCAAGTGGCAAGTAACAAAAGTAACAACGGTGTAGCAAAGTGGCCCAATCCCTTTTGTAGCAAGGGACAAGCCTGGACAAAGTCTTATAGGAGGGAAAACGCTCCCGAGGACACATGGGAATTTCTGTCAAGCTAGTTTTCATCATGTTCATATGATTCACGTTCGTTACTTTGATAGTTTGATATGTGGGTGGACCGGCGCTTGGGTACTGCCCTCTCGCAAGCATCCGCAACTACGAAAGAAGAATTAAGACAAAGTCTAACCATAGCATTAAACTAGTGGATCCAAATCAGCCCCTTACGAAGCAACGCATAAACTAGGGTTTAAGCTTCTGTCACTCTAGCAACCCAACGTCTACTTACTACTTCCCAATGCCTTCCTCTAGGCTCAAATAATGGTGAAGTGTTATGTAGTCTATGTTCACATAACACCACTAGAGGAAAAACAACATACAACACATCAAATTACCAAACGAATACCAAATTCACATGACTACTTATAGCATGACTTATCCCATGTCCTCACGAACAAAAGTAACTATCACAAAGAATAATCATATTCATGACCAGAGAGGTAATGAGTAGAATCAAACATCTGAACATAAACTCTTCAACCAAGTAATCCAACTAGCATCAACTACAAAGAGTAATTAACACTACTAGCAACCTTACAAGTACCAATCGAAGTCGCGAGACGGAGATTGGTTACAAGAGATGAACTAGGGTTTGGAGATGAGATGGTGCTGATGAAGATGTTGATGGTGATGAGTCCCCTTCGATGAGAGGAGTGTTGGTGATGACGATGCCGATGATTTCCCCCTCCGGGAGGGAAGTTTCCCCGGCAGGATCGTCCTGCCGGAGCTCTAGATTGGTTCTACTCAAGTTTCGCCTCGTGGCGGCAGCGAATCCTCCGAAAAGCCTCCGCTTGATTTTTTTTCCAGACTGAAACCCTTCATGTAGCAAAATAGGGGGGCCAGTGGGCCAGCAGGGAGCTCACAAGCCCCCTAGGCGCGGCCAGGGGGAGGCCACGCCTAGCAGGCTTGTGGCCTCCTGCTGGCGCCCCTCTGGAACTTCTTCGGCCCAGTATTTTTTATAAATCCCAAAAAAATCCTCGTTTATTTTCATGGCTTTTGGAGTTGCGCAGAATAGGTATCTCAAACTTTCTCCCTTTTCAGGCCAGAATTCTAGCTGCCGGCATTCTCCCTCTTCATGTAAACCTTGCAAAATAAGAGAGAAAAGGCATAAGTATTGTACCATGAAGTGTAATAACAGCCCAAAAAGCGATAAATATCAACATGAAAGCATGATGCAAAATGGACGTATCAAACGCACACCCAACACACACACTAGTACACGTACCCACCTATCATTGAGACAAAGTGGGGCTTGCTAAAAATTATAAACTGGCCTTTGGCTTGGCAAATATGCAAAGTGTGGCTGCAAATATAGCAAGCTTTGTAAAAAAAATGGTGGGGGACCACTTATAAAAAGGCTGTTGGACAAGGTTTTTGGCCAAGATTTGTAAAATAGCAAGTGAGTGCAAATATACAAAGGCTGTTGGAGATGCTCTTACCACCTAGAGGTCGTGGTTCAATTCCCAGGCAACCTAATTTGTTGTCATATTTTTTCCTTTTGTTAGGCGCATGCACACACTCAGTGTTGGGGAACGTTGCATGGGAAACAAAAAAAATTCCTACGCGCTCACAAGATCTATCCATGGTGATGACCATCTACAAGAGGAGAGATCGTATCTACATACCCTTGTAGATCACTAAAGGGAAGTGTATATAACATAGTTGATGTAGTGGAACATCTTCGCGATCCAAATTGCAGCCCGTCCCGCGATCTCATCACGATCCATCTTGCGATCTCATCATGATCCATCTCGCGATCCCATCATGATCCGTCCCGATCTAGTGCCGAACGGACGACACCTCCGCATTCAGCACACGTACGGCTCGATGACATATCCTCCTTCTTGATCCAACAAGAGAGGAAGCAGAAGTATATGGGATCTCAACCAGCACGACGACATGGTGGAGATGATGGTGGAGCAGTGCCAGCAGGGCTTCGCCAAGCGCTGCCGGAACTGATCTGTGGACAAAACGGAGTTATGCAAGTCCTAGGGGCTGGAGGGACACTTACGGACTCCTCCAGAACCCTCTCGAACCTTCTGAAACCTTCCAGAAGCTTCTTGGTACAATACCGATAAAACCTGAAACTTTTCGAGTAGCCAAAATAGGACTTACCATATATAAATCTTTACCTCCGGACCATTTCGGAGCTCCCCGTGACGTCCTGGATCTCATCTGGGACTCCGAACAACATTCGGTCACCAACGTACATATCACAATATTTCTCTAGCGTCACCGAACATTAAGTGGGCAGACCTTCCGGGTTCGAGAACTATGTAGACATGACCGAGACACTTCTACGGTCAATAACCAATAGTGGGACCTAGATGCCCATATTGCTTCCTACATATTCTATGAAGATCTTTATCGATTGAACATCTGTCAAGGATTTAGTTAATCCCGTATGTTGTTCCCTTTGTCCTTAGGTATGCTACTTGCCCGAGATTCCATCGTCGGTATCTCTATGCCTAGTTCAATCTCGTTACAGGCAAGTCCCTTTACTCATTCCATAATACAAGATCCCGTGACCAACTCCTTTATCACATTGCTTGCCAGGCTTGTTGTGATGTTCTATTACCGAGTGGGCCGTGAGATACCTCTCCGTCACATGGAGTGACAAATCCCAGCCTTGATCCATGCCAACCCAACAAACACCTTCAGAGATACATGTAGAGCACCTTTATAGTCACCCAGTTATGTTGTGACATTTGATACACACAAGGTATTCCTATGGTGTCCGGGAGTTGCATGATCTCATGGTCATAGGAACACATACATTGACATGTAGAAAACAGTAGCAATAAACTAACACGATCATATGCTACGTTCATAGCTTGGGTCTTGTCCATCACATCATTCTCCTAATGATGTGATCACGTTATCAAGTGACAACCCTTGTCTATGGCTAGGAAACCTTGACCATCTTTGATCAAGGAGCTAGTCAACTAGAGGCTCACTAGGGACAGTGTGTTGTCTATGTATCCACACATGTATTTGAGTTTCCAATCAATACAATTCTAGCATGAATCATAAACTATTATCATGAACAAGGAAATAATAATAACAAATTTATTGTTCCCTCTAGGGCATATTTCCAATAGTCTCTCACTTGCACTTGAATCAATAATCTAGTTCACATCACTCTGTGATTGTAATGAATCTAAGACCCATACAGTTCTGGGGTTTGATCATGTCTTGCTTGTGAGAGATGTTTTTAGTCAACGGGTCCGAAATGTTCAAATCCATATGTACTTCAAAAATCCCTATGTCATAATGTAGATCCTTCTACCACGCTTCACTTGGAACAGTTCCAACGACTACTCGACTATATGAATCCGGTTTACTATTTAGAGTTATCCGGATTAGTGTCAAAGCTTGCATCGACGAAACCCTTTACGATGAAATCTTTTATCACCTCCATAATCGAGAAAAATTCCTTAGTCCACTAGTTACTAAGGATAACTTTGACCACTGTCCAGTGATCCATTCCTAGACCACTCTTGTACCCCTTGACAAACTCATGGCAAGGCACCCAACAGGTGCGGTACACAGCATGGCATACTTTAGAGCCTATGGCTAAAGCATAGGGGACGACCTTCGTCCTTTCTCTTTCTTCTGTCGTGGTCGGGCTTTGAGTCTTACTCAATATTCACACCTTACAACACAGCCAAGAAATCCTTCTTTGGCTGATCTATTTTGAACTCTTTCAAAATCTTGTCACAATATGTATTCATTTCAAAGTTCTATTAAGCGTTTTGATCTATCTGTATATATCTTGATGCTCAATGTTCAAGTAGTCAATCCAGGCTTTCCTTTGAAAATCACTTACGCTTACCATAAATTCTACATCATTTCTGATCAATAATATGTCAACCACATATACTCATCAGAAATACTATAGTGCTCCCACTCACTTTCTTGGAAATACAAGTTTAACATAAACCTTGTATAAACCCAAAAGCTTTGATCATCTCATCAAAGCGTATATTCCAACTCCGAGATGCTTGCTCGAGTCCATAGAAGGATCGCTGGAGCTTGCATACTTGTTAGAATCCTTAGGATCGACAAAACCTTCTGGTTGTATCACATATAACCTTTCCTCAAGGAAACCGTCGAGGAAACAATGTTTTGACATCCATCTACAAGATTTCATAATTGAAAAATACAGCAACTGCTAACATAATTCCAACAGACTTTTAGCATCGCTATGAGTGAGAAACTCTCATCATAGTCAACTCTTTGAACTTGTCGGAAACATCTTTGCGACAAGTCGAGCTTTGTTTATGGTGACATTCACCATCACTGTTTATCTTCCTTTTAAAGATCCACTTCTACTTAATAGACTTATGACCATCAAGTAGTTCTTCCAAACTCTACACTTTGTTTTCATACGTGGATCCCGTCTCGGATTTCATGGCCTTCAACCATTCGTCGGAATTCGGGCCCACCATCGCTTCTCCATAGTTCATAGGTTCATTGTTGACCAGCAACATGACCTCCAAGATAGAATTACCGTACTACTCTAGAGCAGTACGTTTCCTTGTGGACCTACGAGGTTTGGTAGTAACTTGATCGGAAGCCTCATGATCACCATCATCAGCTATCCACTTCAACTAGTGCAGGCGCCATAGGAACATCTTCCTGTGTCGTGCTACTCATTGGTTGAAGTGAGAGTTCAATAACCTCATCAAGTTTCCACCATCCTCCCACTCAATTCTTTCGAGAGAAACTTCTTCTCAAGAAAGGACCCTTTTCTGGAAACAAACACTTTGCTTTCGGATCTGAGATAGGAGGTATTCCCAACTGTTTTGGGTATCCTATGAAGATGCATTTGTCCGCTTTGGGTTCGAGCTTATCAGGATGAAACTTTTTCACATAAGCGTCGTAGCCCCAAGCTTGTAAGAAGTGACAGCTTAGGTTTCTCCAAACCATAGTTCATACGATGTCATCTCAACGAAATTACGTGGTGCCTTATTTAAAGTGAATGCGGTTGTCTCTAATGCCTAACCCAAAAACGATAGTGGTAATTCGATAAGAGACATCATAGTATGCACCATATCCAATAGGGCACGACTATGACGTTCAGACACACCATCACACTATGGTATTCCAGGTGGCATGAGTTGTGAAACAATTTTTCACATTATCTTAAATGTTTACCAAACTCGCAACTCAGATGTATATTTACCTCCACGACCACATCGTAGATATATTATCCTCTTGTCACGACGATCTTTAACTTCACTCTGAAATTGTTTGAACTTTTCAATATTTCATACTTTGTGATTCATCAAGAAAACACACCTGTATCTAATCAAATCATCAGTGAAGTAAGAACATAACTGGAAGGATCGATATGATTGACTAGATGGCGGGGGGTGAATAGGCAACTACCAATTTTTAGCTTGTCTTAACAAGTTAGCGTGATCAACAAAAGGTTCTCTATATGTACGACTAGGTGAGCAACCTATATGATGATAACAAGAAGGATAACAAGTGCAAGCAAGGAATACACCACAACAATAATAAGTACAAAGTAAAGGTAAGAGATAACCGCAAGTGGAACCGGTGGAGACGAGGATGTGTTACCAAAGTTCCTTCCCTTTGACAGGAAGTACGTCTCCGTTGGAGCGGTGTGGAGGCACAATGCTCCCCAAGAAGCCACTAGGGCCACCGTATTCTCCTGATGCCCTCACACAATGCGAGAAGCCGTGATTCCACTAATGGTGCCCTTGAAGGCGGCAACCGGACCTTTACAAACAAGGTTGGGGCTATCTCCACACAAAGCTTGGAGGCTCCCAAGAAGACCATGAAGCTTCACCACAATGGAATGTGGCTCCGAGGTGACCTCAACCGTCTAGGTGCTCAAACACCCAAGAGTAACAAGATCCGCAAGGGATTAGTGGGGGGATCAAATATCTCTTGGTGGAAATGTAGATCAAGGCCTTCTGAAGCAATCCCTAGGAAATCAACAAGTTTGATTGGCTAGGGAGAGAGATCGGGCAAGAATGAGCTTTGGAGAAACAATGGAGCTTGGGGAGATAAGAGGTAAGCTTCTCAGGGAACAAGACACCTTTATATAGTGGGGGGGTACAATCCAACCATTACCCAACCACCAACTGCACTAGCCAAGCAATACTACCGCTGCTAGGAATGGTACTACCGCCCGGCAGCTCACCAACCACGGTAGTAAGAAAATATTACCGTGCCTACCACTTTGGAGCCAAAAGGATGCGCAAAAAGTCCTAAGGAGCGGTAGTAAAAAACTACTACCGCTCAGGGAGCGGTACTACCGCCCATAGAGCGGTAGTAAAAAAACTACTACCACCATAAGGGTGGTACTACTGCTGTGCCAGTGGTACTACCGCTGGCCCATTTGCACATACAAGGAATACAAGGTTGGAGCTCCAATTGTAGGAAGGGAGAGGTGGTGCAATATAAATGTGTACGTGATGATTCCACCCAAACCTTTTCGACGCGGACCCCCTCTTAATAGTACGACTTTCCTAGGACTCAAATCCACCAAAGAGAAAGGTAGAAAGCAACCGTCTTCGAAAGACTCCGAGGGGCAACAAATCGTCTTATGCCTAGTCATGAATTATCTGAAATGCTCAATGCACACGATTAATCAGCACATGTATTGTCATCAATCACTAAAACCACTTAGGGAGAAATATGCCCTAACAATCTCCCCCTTTTTGGTGGATTGATGACAATACATGATTTGTACTAAAGGATATAGAAAAAGCATATGCAAACCCAAAATCTAGAAACTAGAGGTGCGCTCCCCATGGATGTGTGCATACTTTAGAAGAGGGATATGGACTTCTCGGCACACAACCAAAGAGAAGCACCCCCGTAGATTTTATAGACGAGGCAATCATTGCAACAAATAGAATAAACATTAGGCATGGAAGCAAGGCATATCATGTGAGCATGAAGATAAGGGCACATGATAATAGGACTCACAAGCTACTAATAAACTCGATAATAATGAGACAATAAAGATAGACGAGTGATTGCATATGTCTCACACCATATGATAAGGAACGACGCCTCATAGTCTCACACACAAAGCAAAGACAACCAACAAAGCAACTGAAGTTCAACAAATAAAGCAACAACGAAAACGAGGAAACTCGAAAATCCTACTGATACGTCTCCATGGTATCTACTTTTCCAAACTCTTTTGCCCTTGTTTTGGACTCTAATTTGCATGATTTGAATGGAACTAACCTGGACTAACGCTGTTTTTAGACAAATTGCCATGGTGTTGTTTTTGCGCAGAAATAAAAGTTCTCGGAATGACCTGGAAATTTACGAGGATTTTTTGTGGAATATATAAAAAATACTGGTGCAAGAATCAACCGGAGGCGTGGAGCGAGGAGCCCACAAGCCCAGGAGGCGCGGGCCCCCCTGGCCGCTGATACGTCTCCAACGTATCTATAATTTTTGATGGTTCCATGCTATTATCTTGTCAACTTTGGATGTTTTATATGCATGAATATGCTATTTTATATCTTTTTTGGGACTAACCTATTAACTCAGTGCCAAGTGCGAGTTTCTGTTTTTTCCGTGTTTTTGGCCCATTTTCAGACGGAGCCCAAATGGAATGAAACTTTACAATGATTTTTTTGGACCAAAAGAGACCCCCGAAGCTTTGAAAGAAGGCAAGAAGAGCCACGAGGGAGTCACAAGCCCTGACGCCGCCACCACCCCCCTAGGTGGTGGCGACTAGGCTTGTGACCTCCTCGTGGGCCCAACTGACGCAATTCCACCGCCATAAATTCCTATAAATTTAGAAACCCCCAAAAAGAAACCTAGATCGGGAGTTCCGCCGCCGCAAGCCTCTGTACCCACCAAAAACCAATCTGGAGCCCGTTCCGGCACCCTGCCGGAGGGGAAATCCATCTCCGGTGGCCATCTTCATCATCCTGGCGATCTCCATGACGAGGAGGGAGTAGTTCTCCCTCGGGGCTGAGGGTATGTACCAGTAGCTATGTGTTTGATCTCTCTCTCTCTCGTGTTCTTGAGATGTCTTGATCTCGATGTACCATGGGCTTTGCTACTATAGTTGGATCTTATGTTGTTCTTCCCCCTCTCCCTCTTATAATGAATTGAGTTTCTCCTTTGGAGTTATCTTATCGGATTGAGTCTTTGAGAACACTTGATGTATGTCTTGCACGTGTCTATCTGCTGTGATCAACTTGCGGGTTTGTGATAATTGGGAACCTATGCATATGGGTTGGCACACGTGGATTCATGTGAGTACTTGATGTATGTTTTGGTGATCAACTTGCGGGTTCGTGACATTGGGAACCTATGCACAGGTGTTGGCACACGTTTTGACTCTCTGGTAGAAACTTTGGGGCACTCTTTGAAGTTCTATGTGTTGGTTGAATAGATGATTCTGAGATTGTGTGATGCATATCGTATAATCATACCCACGGATACTTGAGGTGACAATGGAGTATCTAGGTGACATTAGGGTCTTGGTTGATATGTATCTTAAGGTGTTATTCTAGTACGAACTCTATGATGGATCGAACGGAAAGAATAGCTTCGTGTTATTTTACTACGGGCTCTTGAATAGATCAATCAGAAAGAATAACTTTGTGGTGGTTTCGTACCCGGCAATAATCTCTTCGTTTGTTCCCCGCTATTAGTGACTTTGGAGTGACTCTTTGTTGCATGTTGAGGGCTAGTTATATGATCCAATTATGTTATCATTGTTGACAGAACTTCACTAGTGAAAGTATGAACCCTAGGCCTTGTTTCCACGCATTGCAATACCCTTCGTGCTCACTTTTGTTACTTGTTACCTTGCTGTTTTTGTAATTTCAGATTACAAAAACCTATATCTACCATCCATATTGCACTTGTATCACCATCTCTTCGCCGAACTAGTGCACCTATACAATTTACCATTGTATTGGGTGTGTTGGGGACACAAGAGACTCTTTGTTATTTGGTTGCAGGGTTGCTGGAGAGAGACCATCTTCATCCAACGCCTCCCGCAGATTGATAAACCTTAGGTCACCCATTTGAGGGAAAATTGCTACTGTCCTACAAACCTCTGCGCTTGGAGGCCCAACAACGTCTACAAGGAGAAGGTTGCGTAGTAGACATCAGCCGCGCCTGGCAGGCTTGTGGGGCCCTCAGGGCTCCGCCGCCTCCAACTCTAGCTCTATTTAGTCCCTTTTGCCCAGAAAAATCAAGGAGGAGAGTTCATCGCGTTTTACGATACGGAGGCACCGCCACCACCTGTTCTTCCTCTGGAGGGCATATCTGGAGTCCGTTCTGGGCTCTGGAGAGGGGAGATAGTCGCTGTCGTCATCACCAACCTTCCTTCATCGCCAATTCAATGATGCTCTTCATTGTTCATGAGTAATCTCATCATAGGCTTGCTGGACGGTGATGGGTTGGATGAGATCTATCATGTAACCGAGTTAGTTTTAATGGGGATTGATCCCTAGTATCCACTATGTTCTGAGATTGATGTTGCTACTACTTTGCCATGCTTAATGCTTGTCACTAGGGCCCGAGTGCCATGATTTCATATCTGAACCTACTATATTTTCATCAATATATGTGTGTTCTTCATCCTATCTTGCAAGTTGTAGTCACCTACTATGTGTTATGACCCGGCAACCCCGGAGTGACAATAGCCGGAACCACTCCCGGAGATGACCATAGTATGAGGAGTTCATGTATTCACTATGTGCTAATGCTTTGTTCTGGTTCTCTATTAAAAGGAGACCTTAATATCCCTTAGTTTCCATTAGGACCCCGTTGCCACGGGAGGGATGGACAATAGATGTCATGCAAGTTCTTTTCCATAAGCACGTATGACTATATACGGAATGCATGCCTACATTACATTGACGAACTGGAGCTAGTTACATATCTCCCCATGTTATAACTGTTACATGATGAATGTCATCCGGCATAATTACCCATCACCGATCCAATGCCTACGAGCTTTTCCTACTGGTCCTTGCTATGTTACGTTGCTGCTACTGCTGTCACTGCTGCTACTGTTACCACTACTGCTGTCACTACTATTGCTGTTACCGTTGCTAGTGTTGCTATCACACTACTCTGCTACTGAAACTTTGCTGCAGATACTAAGTCTTTCAGGTGTGGTTGAATTGACAACTCAACTACTAATACTCAATAATATTCTTTTGCTTCCCCTTGTGTCGAATCAACAAATTTGGGTTGAATACTCTACCCTCAAAAACTGTTGCGATCCCCTATACTTGTGGGTTATCAAGACTATTTTCTGGCACCGTTGCCGGGGAGGCCTAGCTCTATTCTCTGAGTCACTTGGGATTTACGTCTGTTCATCACTATGAGGAATCCGAAAGATCCAAAAACTAAAGTCTTGCCCTCAACTACGAGGAAAAGTAAGGAACTGCCATCTAGCTCTGCACTTGATTCACCTTCAGTTATGAGTAAGTTTGTGACACCACCTCCTGCTAGAAGTTTTGATGTGTCGCCTATGCTTGATGATGCTACTTCTGCTGTCTATGATGCTTGTGATGATGCTTTGCTTGATACTGCTTTGCCACTAGGAGCATTCCTTGATGCACAAATTTCTAGAGTTGCTGCTGAATGTGATGATACTTCTGAGACTGCTAAAATTATTGAAGTAGAACCTGCCGTTTCACCTGTTAGAACTAGCTTTCCTAGATATGAATTGCCTGATATACCTGAGGGTTATGTTATGGAGGGAGAGATAGCTGAGGACTTTCTTGCTTGTAAGGATAGCTATGATCTTGAGAATTTACTGCGCAAGTGGAAGGAAAAATCTCTGAATGCTAGGATGAAATACGACCCTAAGTTTGCTACTTCACCCATCTTTGTGTTGATAAGGATTATGAATTCTCTGTCGATCGTGAGTTAATCACTTTGGTCGAATCTGATCCTTTTCATGGTTATGAGTATGAAATGGTTGTAGCACATCTTACTAAGCTGCACGATATAGCCACCCTATTCACAAGTGAGGAAAAGATCCGCCACTACTGTATCCTTAAGCTGTTTCCTTTCTCGCTAAAGGATGATGCTAAGACTTGGTTCACTTCTCTTGCTCCTGGTTGTGTGCGTAATCCCCAGGATATGATCTACTACTTCTCTGAGAAATATTTTCCTGCCCATAAGAAACAATCTGCCTTGCAGGAAATATATAACTTTTTGCAAGTTGAAGAAGAGAGTCTCCCACAACCTTGGGGAGGCTTGTCCAGCTACTGAAGGCTTTGCCTGATCACCCTCTTGAGAAGAATGAAATACTTGATATATTCTATAATGGACTAACCGATGCTTCTAGGGACCACCTAGATAGTTGTGCTGGTTGTGTTTTTAGGGAACGAACTGTGGAACAAGCTGAGATTCTATTGAATAATATCTTGTGCAATGAGAATGCTTGGACTATTCCCGAACCACCTCCGAAGCCAACTCCGAAAAAAGAGGTATTCTATTCCTCAGTCCTGAAGATATGCAAGAAGCCAAGAAATCTATGCAAGAGAAAGCCATTAAATCTGAAGATGTTAAGAATCTACCACCTATAGAAGAGATCCATGGTCTTGATAAGCCAACACAGGTAGTAGAGGTAATTCTCTTCGTAGATTCAATGAGGGTGATATTCCTTTTGATAAGCCTGCTAGCTTATGCCTAGATGAATTTGATAACTTTGTTGTCAAACAACAAAGTTTCAATGATTATGTTAGCAGACAATTGGAAAAGAATGCTCGTATGCTCAGTCATTTAAGTGCTTGTGTGGATAGAAATGTCAATGATCTTAAGCTTTTGAGTAAACATGCCTCTATGGTCACTACTCAAGTAGAACAAAATACTTAAGGCTCAAAATGACTTGCTCAATGAGCTGAACGAGAAGTCTGTTAGAGTTATCACTAGAGGTGGTAGAATGACTCAGGAACCTTTGTATTCTCAGGGTCATCCTAAGAGAATTGAACAAGATTCTCAAGGAGTTAGCACCGAGGCAACTAGTCATCTTAGTAATAGGAAGAAAAAGAAAGATGATAGGAACCTGCATGCTAGCAAACCTGCTGCTGTTACGCCCGAGACTCCAAACGATGTCTCTGTTTCTGATGCCGAAACACAATCTGGTGATGAACATGAGCCTAGTGATAATACCGATAGTGGTGTTCATGATGATGCTCAACCTAGCAATGATAAGGATGTGGAGATTGAACCTGTTGATCTTGGTAACCCACAACCTAAGAATATGAGATATGATAAGAATGACTTCATTGCTAGGAAGCATGGTAAAGAAAGAGAACCATGGGTTCAGAAACCCATGCCCTTTCCTCCCAAACCATCCAAGAAAAAGGATGACGAGGATTTTGAGCGATTTGTTGAAATGATTAGACCTGTCTTTCTTCAAATGCGTTTGACAGATATGCTCAAAATGTCTCCTTATGCTAAGTACATGAAAGATATTGTGACCAAAAAAAGGAGGATACCTGAGGTTGATATTTCCACCATGCTTGCTAATTACACCTTCAAGGGTGGAACTCCTAAGAAACTAGGTGATCCCGGAGTGCCCACTATACCTTTCTCCATTAAAGGCAATTATGTTAGAACCACTTTATGCGATCTTGGAGCTGGTGTTAGTGTTATGTCTCTCTCTCTTTATCGTAGACTTGAATTGGAGAAGTTGACACCCACTGAAATCTCCCTGCAAATGGCCGACAAATCAACTGCTTTTCCTATCGGCATTTGCGAGGATGTGCCTGTTGTGGTTGCTAACGTTACTATCTTAACGGACTTTGTTATTCTGGATATTCCCGAGGACGATGCCATGGCGGTCATCCTTGGAAGACCCTTTTGAAACACTGCAGGGGCTGTTATTGATTATAACAAAGGCAATGTCACTTTCCATGTCAATGGTAATGAGCATATGGTGCACTTTCCAAAGAAACAATATCGAGTACATTGCATCAATGCTATTGAAAAAACTTCATCGATTCTTATTGGGAGCTTTCAATGCCCTATACCTACTGTTAAGATGAAGTATGATTTGCTTGTTGGGGATATGCACATCCCCATTGAGGTAACCTAGTGACTATTCGAAAATTCTCCGGTTTTATGCGATCCGAAAAAAGTTTGTCAAAGAGACTTGATCAACCTCATTGACGGATTTCTTTTGATGACCATGAGATGGATGAATCTAGGAGTCACAACCCTCTGTTCCGAACTTTTACTTTCCGTTGTTTAAAAGAAAAATGATAAATTTAGCTTTAGTTTTTCCCGTTTTCTGCTTTTTGCGTCCCTTAGAAAGGTGTCCCGAAAATAAAAGTTCTTCAAATGCCGTGAAAATCAAGTACGATTTTTTCTGGAATTTTTGAAAAATTCTAAGACAAAGAGCTAGTCAGGGGGATGCACCAGTGAGCCACAAGCCCAGGAGGCGCGGGCACCCCCCTGGCCGCGCCTACCAGACTTATGGGCCCCACGTGGCCCCGTCCACTTATTCCAGCTCCCATCTCCTTCTCCCACCTCTAGAAAAAATCATTCCACAGTTCAAACCCGTGTTCTTGCTCTTCTTGCTGCGTTTTTCGATCTCCTTGTGCAAAGCCCCATTCTCCAAACTGTTTTGGGGGAATTGTTCCTTGGTATGTGACTCCTTCATTGGTCCAATTATTTTTTGCTCTAGTGCTTTATTCGTTGCGTATTTTTGCTTCCTTGGTGACCCTGTTCTTGAGCTTTGCATGCTAATTTTAGCTGGTCCCAAGTAGTTTTGATGCATGATATGGCCTCTAGGCACTTGTAGGAGCAGTTGCTATGAGTTTCGTTGAGCCTTGTTCACTTTTCCTTTGAGTCACTAAAAATTTCAGAAATTTTTAGAGAAAGAAAAAGGAAAAGATGAGGAGGTTCCTAAGAGGCTCTTTAAGCCGTGACCCCAAGGATGATGAAAATGAGAAGAAGAAACCCAAGTATCCGGTCCCCCAAGTTGCAGAAGTTAGAGCGTGCGAGTGGCCAAGCGATGTGTTCTTACGTGCCGCCGGACTTTATGAGGATTTTTATTACTTGGTGGAGAACACATGCCTTATCGCATTTGTCGAAGATAAGTGTCCACAATACCTCCTCCTCACTAATATTTTCGTGCAAAGCTTTAATATCTATCCAAGGAAGAATCCTCCTATGGCTGAGTCCAAATTATATGATATCCCCCAGCGCATGTCACTTCAGGATTTTTGCAATGTTTGAAATTACCTTATGTTGGGGATATTCATGGACCTCGTCCACGGGACTTGGTGGCTTTCATTGATGCTATTGCTGTAGGAGAGGAGAGAGGAGTATCTTGCGCTAGAGTTGCTAGCATTCATTTTCCCGTGCTTCTGTATTTCTCATTATTCGTGGGAAAATGTTTGATTGGCCATGTGAAAGCTGGGGCTCTTAGCTCCCCAGATCTTGCGGTTTTGCATGAAGCCCTTTATAATGATAAAACTTATAGCTTGGGCGCTATAGTGGCTCAACGGTTGAACATGAACCGTACTAAAGGCGCTGTTTATGGAGGTATCTATGCTACCCGTCTTGCTAGACATTTTGAGATACCTATTAGACTACACGAGGAAGAAGAGATGCTTCTTCCTGAGAGATATCTAGATTATGATAGCATGGTTCGCCATGACTTTCTTGATAAAGATATAAATAAGAGGATGATTTATAACTTGGTATTTAGTCAGGGTACTCATGAGACTATTACTTTGCTTGCTCCTTCTTTGTTCAGTCTTCATCTAGGCAGGTACATTATTATGCCCTCGGACATCTACGCATATTGGGGCATAGCGCCACCACAGGCGCCCATGCCCGAGCTACGAGTCGAGTACCAGACGCCAGTTTATCAGTGGGAGCCAGATGAGCTCACCCAGCAGTGGCACGCTCAGTCCACTCCGGAGTACCCCGGAGATGGTTACTTCCCTCCTTGGGAATAGACCAACTTAGGCCAAAAGCCTAAGCTTGGGGGAGTACGTGTTTCTCACCGACTTTATATTCATGGTCGAACTTTCACTTTGATAGTCGGTGTTCACACCTTGCCACTGTATCATCCATGCTAGTTTGTTTCTTTTTCTCGCTTTCTTCTCGTGTGTTTGTTTAGATTGAGAAAACCCAAAAACATTTCTTGTTCTTCTTTTGCTCGTTGCGAGCTATCCCGTGTAAATAGTTTTCTTTTTATTTGGGTCAAGGTAGAAGACCATGATTAAAATGATTAGCGGCTCTCACATGCATATCTGTTTATCCGTCAAAGAGCCATATTACTTTGTCTTCTCCTCTGTGTTTGCTTGCATATTCTAGCTTAGTCCAATGCACGAACACTCTCATTATTATTCACATCATTCGGTCGTGCAAGTGAAAGGCAATAATGACGATATATGATGAAGTGACTGAGCCTGGAAAAGCTGGTATGAACTCGATCTATTTTGTTTTTGTAAATATGACTAGCTCATCGTTCCTAATTCAGCTTTGTTATGAGAGAAACATGTTTGCAATGGCAACTTAGAGATCATAGTTTCTGATGCCATGCTTAATTAGCTAGGAGTTTATAATGGTTTGTCTTGATTGCCAACATGAATTTCAAGATGATTATGATGTAGTATGATAGGATCGTATCCTGCTTTGAATGATTCAAGTGGCTTGACTTGGCGCATGTTTACACATGTAGTTGAAACAAAATCAACATAGCCTCTATGATATTCATGTTTATGGTGATTTATGTCCTACTCATGCTTGCACTAAATCTTGGTTAATTTCAATGCATTTTGATGACTGTTGTCGCTCTCTAGTTGGTCGCTTCCCAGTCTTTTGCTAGCCTTCACTTGTACTAAGCGAGAATACTGCTTGTGCATCCACTTCCATAAACCCAAAGTTGTTCCATTTGTGTCCACCATACCTACCTATATGCGGTATCTACCAGCCGTTCCAAGTAAATTTGCATGTGCCACTCTCTAAACCTTCAAGTAATAATCTGTTTTGTATGCCCGAACCGCTCATGTGGTGACAAGGGGCGATTAGTATCTTCCATGCTAGGCGTGTTATCCTTGATATGTGTTTATTCACTATCACTCACGAGAAAGGGGCCGGTAATTGGAATGCCCAGTTCCATGCTCAAATTGAAAAGATAATTGCAAACAAAACTCCCCCTGGATTGTTGTTGGTATGGATGTCACCCGAGTATTCGGCTAGTCGTGGAGTGTGATTGATCAGTGGTGGGGGAGTCAAAACTTTACTTTTCTGTTTGGGAACCACCTATAGCATGTGTAGCATGGAAGATGGTGAAAACTCTTGGTCATCGCGTTGACAATGAAATCATGTGACCCAAAATTATTTATCTCTGTTTTAAAAGCTTGAGCTGTGGCACCTCTGCAAATCAATGCTTCCCTCTGCGAAGGGCCTATCTATTTATGTTTCTATTGAGTCATCCTCTTCTTTCAAAAAGCACCAATTAGAGAGCACCTCCGTCATTTCTATGGTTTGCTATTAATTGTTATTGAGTATGACTGTGACTGGATCTTCTTTGCCATGAATTACAATGTTCAGTGAACCCTTGCTATTTGAAGGTGCTCTGCATTTATGTTTTGCGGTCTCAGAAAGACCTAGCGAGATACCATCTGTTCATATTGCTTCATGATTGTTTTGATTGAAGTGTTGACGTTTGAAACTTATTATTATTGCTCGCTAGTTGATTATGCCATTGATATGAGTACATCATGAGACCTAAATGTCATTGCTTACGTGGTTAGCTTATGATCTTGCTGAAAATCTGAATATGAGTTAGACATAATTACAACAACAAGATCAAACAGAGTTCATAAAAGTTTTTATTTTGTCTCTTTCAGTTTGTCAACTGAATTGCTTGAGGACAAGCAAGGCTTTAATCTTGGGGGAGTTGATACGTCTCCATCGTATCTACTTTTCCAAACTCTTTTGCCCTTGTTTTGGACTCTAATTTGCATGATTTGAATGGAACTAACCCGGACTAACGCTGTTTTCAGCAGAATTGCCATGGTGTTGTTTTTGCGCAGAAATAAAAGTTCTCGGAATGACCTGGAAATTTACGAGGATTTTTTGTGGAATATATAAAAAATACTGGCGCAAGAATCAACCGGAGGCGTGGAGCGAGGAGCCCACAAGCCCAGGAGGCGCGGGCCCCCCTGGCCGCGCCTGGCAGGTTTGTGGGGCCCTCAGGGCTCCGCCGCCACCAACTCCAGCTCTATTTAGTCCCTTTCGCCCAGAAAAAATAAAGGAGGAGAGTTCACCGCGTTTTACGATACACAGGCGCCGCCACCACCTGTTCTTCCTGTGGAGGGCATATCTGGAGTCCGTTCTAGGCTCCGGAGAGGGGAGATCGTCGTTGTCGTCATCACCAACCTTCCTTCATCGCCAATTCCATGATGCTCTTCATCGTTCGTGAGTAATCTCATCGTAGGCTTGCTAGACGGTGATCGGTTGGATGAGATCTATCATGTAATCGAGTTAGTTTTGATGGGGATTGATCCCTAGTATCCACTATGTTTTGAGATTGATGTTGCTACTACTTTGCCAAGCTTAATGCTTGTCACTAGGGCCCAAGTGCCATGATTTGAGATTTGAACCTACTATATTTTCATCAATATATGTGTGTTCTTGATCCTATCTTGCAAGTTTTAGTCACCTACTATGTGTTATGACCCGGCAACCTCGGAGTGACAATAGCCGGAACCACTCCCGGAGATGACCATAGTATGAGGAGTTCATGTATTCACTATGTGCTAATGCCTTGTTCCGGTTATCTGTTAAAAGGAGACCTTAATATCCCTTAGTTTCCATTAGGACCCCACTGCCACGGGAGGGATGGACAACAGATGTCATGCAAGTTCTTTTCCATAAGCATGTATGACTCTATACGGAATGCTTACCTACATTACATTGACGAACTGGAGCTAGTTACATATCTCCCCATGTTATAACTGTTACATGATGAATGTCATCCGGCATAATTACCCATCACCAATCCAATGCCTACGAGCTTTTCCTACTCGTCCTTGCTACGTTACTTTGCCGCTACTGCTGTCACTGCTGCTACTGTTACCACTACTGTTGTCACTACTATTGTTGTTACCGTTGCTACCATTGCTATCACACTACTCTGCTACTGAAACTTTGCTGTAGATACTAAGTCTTTCAGGTGTGGTTGAATTGACAACTCAACTGCTAATACTCGAGAATATTCTTTTTCTTCCCCTTGTGTCGAATCAACAAATTTGGGTTGAATAATCTACCCTCGAAAACTGTTGCGATCCCCTATACTTGTGGGTTATCAAGACTATTTTCTGGCCTATCGATGTCATAGGGGTTGACTTTTCGGTGAAGCTGAAACTCTGCAAGTGGCATAACATCCCAATCAACATGATTCTTGTTCTTCTAAGTAGTCTTCTTGAAATTGCGCTTCAGAGCTTGTGATCCTTCGGGAATATCTGAAGAACAAGGTCGCTTGGAACTGGCATCTTGAGGTGGATTAGAGCGCCTTGAGCCACCACCTATGACACGCAAATGCAAACACAACACAATGACAAAAGGAGTCAAGGAAAAGATCAAAGCAAATCAGAAAATCCCAGATAAAAGAGAGCTGGAAGGGTAAAACATGTGTGCACAGGGAACAACGGTAGTACCGCTAGTCGAGCGGTAGTAAAATTTTACTACCGCTCTGACAGCGGTAGTACTGCCCTGAATACGGTAGTACTGCTGCTCAAGGGGTAGTAAAAAAATAGTACCGTTCTGACAGCGGTAGTACCGCTCCAGGAGGAGCGGTAGTACCGCACGGGCGACTAAGTGCCAGATCTGACCATGGAACTTGCAGATCCGGTACTACGAGAAACTCAAACACACATATGGCACCCTAGACACAAAAGATCTACCACACAAGAAATCGCCAACCCTCCTAGCATAAATATATGGTGCCATGATACAAAGAACGAACATACATGCCCCTAACCCTAGATTCAATAAAAACGAGGCAAAACGAAGGGAACGAGGGGCAGTACCGAGGTCCATGGCACGAGGGAGAGGATTTGACCAAAAGGAATCCCAGGGGAGTGGCCGGGGAAGGAGATCCGGTGAGTCCCTCCGGCAGCAGCTCTTGAGAAGAGAGAGAGAGAGGAAAATGAGGGAGCCACGAGATGAATGTGTATGGGGGAGAAAGAACTTCCCCCTGCCCTAAAATAACCCCCCCGCGGCCCTGGCGGCGCGGTAGTACCGCTTGGCCAGCGGTAGTAAAAATTTACTACCGCTAGCTGAGCGGTAGTACCGCTCGTGCAACAGCAGTAAAATTTTACTTCCATGCTAGGAGCGGTAGTACCATGCCCCTCTTGTCAAAAACACCTGGAAACTTAGCTCTCCTTGAATGAACAAACTCTGAACCTTGCGAGTGGAAAAGAAAAAGCATAGAAAAACCCAAATGAAGATAAGAATAGACATGCATGCAGTGGAAGACATAACCGAATCTTCTGACGAAGAGAGGGCGGTGGCCGGAGCCACCAATGTTTGAGACAAATGGTATGACACCACGAAGAATTATCCTTGGGTTCATGACCACAACTCGTCTTTGAAGCACAAGCGCCATCAACAATGGCTAATGTGAAAGACGTGATCAATTTATGCATAATGGAGGGAGGGAAAGTTCATTGAGAGACCAACACTCCCCCTATGTCCATGTCTACACATAGAGCCAAATATAATGATGAGTGAGGTGTGGTGTGCCTAGTTTCAATCCACATTACTTGAATCAATGATATTTAGCTCATGCCTTAACTCGCTAAACCTTGCTTCGTCTAGCGGTTTAGTGAAAATATCTGCAAGTTGCTCTTGAGTGTTGATGAAGAGGACCTCAGTATCTCCTTGCTTTATATGATCTCGAATGAAATGATGAGGAATATCAATATGCTTTGTCTTGCTATGTTGCACCAGATTGAGAGATATCTTGATGGCAGTTTCATTGTCACACAGAAGAGGCACTTTGTCACAAGTGACACTATAATCCTTTAAAGTTTGTCTCATCCATAGTAATTGTGCACAACAACTTGCGACAGCTACATACTCAGCTTCGGTGGAAGAAAGTGACCCATAGTTTTGTTTCTTCGAAGTCCAACTTACCAAAGAGCGACCAAGGAATTGGAATCCTCCAGAGGTTGACTTCCTTCCGACACAGTCTCCAGCCCAGTTTGAGTCAGAGTAACCTACTAAACTAAAGCTTGCTCCTTTGGGGTACCATAAGCCAAAGTTTGGGGTATGAGCCAAATGTTGAAAGATTCGTTTGACTGTCGCATAGTGGCTTTCCTTTGGTGCGCATTGAAACCATGCACAAATTCCCACACTCAGCATGGTATCTGATCTAGATGCACAAAGGTAAAGCAAGGATCCAATCATGGAGCGATATACTTTTTGATCCACTGCTTTACCATTGGGATCATTGTCGAGCTTGCATTTGGTTGGCATGGGAAATTTGACCGGCTTGACGTCCTCGAGCTCGAACCTCTTGATCATGTCTTGAGTGTACTTGGCTTGTTCGATGAAGGTTCCTTCTCTCCCTTGTCTGACTTCAAACCCGAGAAAGATCTTCAACTCTCCCATCATAGACATCTCAAACTTCTTGGTCATTAGTGCAACAAACTCTTCATTGAAAGTTTCGTTAGGAGAACCAAATATAATACCATCAACATATAATTGGCATATGAAAAAATCCCCTTTGACCTTTTTGGTAAAAAGGGTGGGATCAATTTTCCCAATCTCAAACCCACGATCCTGCAACAACTCAGTATGATACTCATACCATGCACGTGGGGCTTGTTCAAGGTTGTAGAGTGCCTTCTTGAGTTTGTATACATGAGTGGGGAACTGGGGATCCTCGAATCCCAGGGGTTGTTTAACATATACCAACTCATTTAAAGGACCATTAAGAAAATCACTCTTCACATCCATTTGTTGCAATTTAAAGTCATGATGAGAAGCAAATGCAAGCAACATGCGAATAGATTCAAGATGAGTGACATGAGCAAAGGTATCACCGTAGTTGATACCCTCGACTTGGGAGTAGCCTTGAGCCACCAGTCTTGCCTTGTTTCGAATGACAACACCATTTGCATCCTACTTGTTCTTGAAGATCCATTTGGTTCCAATGACATTATGTTCCTCCTTTGGCCTTGGCACTAATTCCCAAACTTGATTGCGCTCGAAGTTGTTAAGTTCATCATGCATGGCTTCAAGCCAGTCCTCATCATCGAGCGCATCATGTACCTTTTGGGGTTGAACACACGAAACAAACGCGTGATGCATACAAAAGTTTGATAATTGTTGATGAGTGGTTAGCCATTTATTGAAGCTACCAAGCACATTATTGAAGATATGTTGTCAAACTTGGAGCATGTTAGCTATCCTAGCAGCGCGGCGCTTCAGGACTTTCCAACTTGATAATTTAGGGGTTTCTTCTTGAACATCTTGAGCACCGTATTGAGCTTGCTCACTATTTTCTCCTTGATCTTGAGCAAGCTCGGAGTCTTGAGCATGATCTTGCACATCATTTGTTGCGACACCATCTTCATGAGGTTGATCTTGTCCTTGATCATGTTCGTCGAGTTGAGGCCCTTCACTTTGTTCTTCTGAAGTGAGTAGGTCTAGCGAGGGTGATGGATCCACTTGAGTAGAGCATTGTCCTTCTCCTTTGGCCACAAGGGGTTCCTCAATGGGGAGTATTTGACCAATCCCCATTCTTCTTATGGCTTGAGGAGGAATTTAATCACCTACATCACAAAGACCACTTTTCTCCACTTGGGAGCCATCATTTTCATCAAACTCCATGTTACACGTCTCCTCAATGAGTCCGGTGGACTTGTTGAGAACACGGTAAGTATGAAAGTTTGTAGCATAACCATCAAATATGTCCTTTTGAACTCTAGCTTTGAATTTAGACAAATGAACACTTTTCTTGAGTATGAAACACTTACAACCAAACACCCGGAAGTACTTGAGATTGGGCTTGTTCCCGGTAAGAATCTCATATGGAGTCTTGTTCAAGCCTTTGCAGAGGTAGAGCCGATTGGATGCATGACATGCGGTGCTAATGGCTTCGGCCCAAGAGTTGTACGAAGATTTGAACTCCTCCATCATGGTTCTTGCCGCATCCATCAACGTCCAGTTCTTCCTTTCCGCCACACCATTCTGTTGGGGGTATAGGGTGCTGAATATTGATGCTTGATCCCCTCGTCACTAAGGAACTCATTTAAGGTATAGTTCTTGAACTCAGTGTCGTTGTCACTTCTAATCATCAATATCTTTGCCTCATGTTGACGTTGAGCTTCATTAGCAATGTCGGTGACAGTTTGTTGAGTCTCAGTCTTTCTCTTGAAGAATTATACCCAAGTGTATCTTGACTAGTCATCCACAATCACCAAGCAATACTTTCTTCCCCCAAAACTATCAAAAGATGGAATACCAAAGAGATCCATGTGAAGGAGATCCAAAGGCCTTTTAGAGTAGATGATAGTTGTGGAACGGTGAGTTGTTTCATGAAGCTTTCCTTCAATACAAGCACTGGAAGCATGGTCTCTGGCAAAACTAACATTTGTTAGTCCACGAACATGGTCCCCTTTGAGGATACTTTGCAAAGATCTCATATTGACATGAGCTAGCCGACGATGCCATAGCCAACCCACATCAACTTTAGCCATTAGACAAGTCGCGATCTTAGTAGGTCGCTCCAAAAAGTTCACTACATAGAGACCGTTCTCAACATGTCCAACAAAGGCTACTTTAAGAGTCTTGCTCCACAAAATGGCCACGGTATCAAGATTAAAGAATGTGGCAAAGCCCATAATTGCAAGCTGGCAAACGGAAAGCAAATTGTATGCAAGGGGCTGATGACGAGTTGATGGATATACTTCTCACCGCTCGTTGGTTACCCCAAGTGGAAGGTGGAAATGTAGTCAACAGCAAATTTCCCTTACACGGAGAATGTAATGTTTATCGAACCAGGGGGACTCCTAGGCTCAACAAGTAGGTGTCTTACACCCTGGCGCTAGAAGAAGACGTGGACCTACACACACAACAAATAACTTTGCTCCCAATGAGTACAGAGAGGTTGTCAATCTCTCCGGCCTTGTAGTCTGCAAAGGATCAAAACACAAGCGGGAAGGTAATAGTGATTGCAATGGAAAAGTAAATGAAAGCGGTAAATGATGGAGGTGTAAACAATGATGGTGATATGGACCGGAGTCACATGATGTTCACTGGTGATGTCTCTCTCCCAAAAGGCGATAAACAACTATGCTTGGGTAAACAAATCACAGTTGGGCAATTGACAGAATTATGATCGCACGACAATGCTAATTATGCTCCTTGATAGTTAGAGGTTCAATAGTAATCGGCAGTATGCCAATACAAGTAGACCGTTTATTCATCAGCATCTACTTACTAATCATCCACCTTGAGATATCTATCCATCTCTCCGGTATTAAGTTACGAGCCCCACCCAAAGTGTAAACTCAAAGCAACGGACAACTGCATTAACGAACTATGCATAAGGTAAACAATCCTTGCAACCGTGGTCACAAGCACCGTTGTTTTCTCCCTGGTGGCAACAAGCACATCCCCTAGTATCATGTTTCTGTCACTCCAGCTAGACATCGAGGGGACCCGAACCCACAATCATGCATAATGCTCCCTCTTGGAGTTACAATCTACTACTTGGCCAAAGCAATAAAAAGCATTAGAGAACATGCATGAATCACTAAGGAAACATAATATAAAAGGATAATCAAATATATAAATCATAATAATTTGAACATAATCTCATAATCCATCGGATCCCAACAAACCGGGCATAGCAATAGCAAGAGAATTACATAGATGCCTTGATCATGTAGGGTAGCTCACAAGGACTAACCATTGAAGCACAAGATTAGAGAGAAGACATCACATAGCTACTGGTCATGGACTCATGGCCCAAGGAGGAATACTCACGACACGTCCGGGAAGCGTCCATGGCAGCAGAGAAGCTCCCGGAGATCAATCCTCCCTCCGGCAGGGTGCCGGGAAGAGGTCTCCTGACGCTCCCGATCTGGGAAGCGTTGCGGCAGCGGAACGATGGAGAAATTCACGATTCTAGAAAGTCTGCAAGGATTTTCTCTCGTGACCCTAAATATAGGCCAAAGGAGGGCATCGGAGGAGGTGGGACCCACCCAGGCGACCTGCTGGTGCGGCCTAGGGCCTGGCCGCGCTAGCAGGCCTCCTGGGAGGCCCCTGGCCCCCCTTTGGCCCTCCTTCGGTGATCCTGAAGCTTCTGTTTCGCTGATTTTTTTATATTTTTTCTGGTTTTATTCGGGCTTCGGAAAATTGGGTAAAAGCCCCTACAAAATAGACATCAGCAGACAGAAACTGGCACTGGGTGCACTGAGTTAGTAGGTTAGTCAAAATATGTGTAAAATGATATAAAAGTGTAGCAAAACATATAACAATGTCACCCAAAAGATCATGGAACAAGCAGCATTACAGATACGTTTGGGACGTATTAGGGACTCAACAAGCATGACCTTCTCTATAGATATATCTTGAGAGATGACCACCTTGCCAAATCGCTTTACCTTAGAAGTTGAGGCATCAGCAAATTGGACATGGGTGGGCATAGACCCAATTGGATGCACACCCACCACCAAGTCCTTGCTCCCGGTCATATGATTTGTTGCTCCACTGTTGAGCAACCATGACACTACACCCGAAGCAAACTCCTGCAAGAGATCAATGCTTGGATTTAGGTACCCATTTTTGAATGGGTCCTTTGATGTTAGAAACAAGGGTCTTAGGAACCCAAATATCCCATTCAATATACTCATAATAGGAACCAACAAATTTGGCATAAACATGCCCGTCACTAGCATGGCATAAAACATAAGAGGGGTTAAAATCGTCGGCAGTATCGGTGGAGGTGGTTTTGCCCTTCTTGGCATTGTAACCCCCTTCCTTGTTCTTCATCTTCTTATGAGTACTCTCACCCTCTTTTACAAAGATGTCCTTGAGAGGGGAAGATAGCTTGGTCTTGTTCTTCTTTTTCTTCTTAGACTTGGGTGCAAACCCAAGTCCCTTCTTTCCTACAACTTCCTTTTGATTACTCAAAAGGTCATTTAGATTCTTCTCGCCTTGGATGCATGTCACAAGGCCCTTTTCAAGTTGTTCTTTCAACTTGGCATTCTCCTCCACAAGATGCACATGCTCACAACAAGGGTTAGTAGCACAAGCATTATCAATTAGAACAAAAGGAGGACAAGTAGAAATCTCCTTGGTTAGTTTTACTTGGAGCTGATCATGAGACTCCTTAAGAGAGAAATGAGCACTTTTCAAGACCTTGTGGGCCTTGTCAAGTGTGTCAAATTCTTCCTTGAGTCTATCATGGCCAACGTCAAGTGCAACTTTCTCAGATTTAAGCACACGAGTAAGAACACTAGCATGATCAATATCTTTTTGTAATTTAGCATGATCAATGTTGTGTGACTCCTCAAGAGCCAAACGGAGACCACACTCTTCTTCTAGAGCAATGGATAGTTCTGCTATCTCATCGGCGTAATAACGACTATGTTCTTGCAACTTGGAGATAGTTTACTCATGAGTCTCAATGAGATCATTGGCCCCACCAAGTTGTTCCAAAAGAGCAACAAAGTGCTTCTTGGTTTCACCTTTGATCTTACACATGAATTTGCCAAACTTATTCTCATCAAGCTCCACTACCTCACTATTATCAACACAGTCCAATAAAAAGGAGAAGTAGTGAGAGTGATATTGATGATGGGGATTACCTTATTGATACCTTTGGCCATGAGGCACTTGGCGATATGGTTCTTGTTGGTGGCACCAAAGAGAGACACCTTGGGGGAGGAAGTGGCAATGGCCATTATAGCCGTTGCCATCCCCTCACGGCCTGTATCATCTTCATCATCATCGGAGGTGTACTCTTCATGGGACACCAATCCCCTTGGAGGAGTCTTCTTGGAGAAGGTGTTCTTGCTTGGGAAAGACTTGGCTCTGTCCTTGCGAATGAGCTTGCCCCTGTTGTCTTCCCTCTTCTCATAAGGACAATCTTCCACAAAGTGACTCACATTGCCGTAGTTGTAGCATGTCCGTACTCGTTGCTTGTTCTTGGACCCACTTGAGTTGTCCTTGGAGAAGTTGGGCCTTGAGTTTCTCTTGTTGCCCCAAAACTGCCTTGAAGCAAGAACCATGTGCTCGTGATAAGCATACTTTGTGTCTTCGGGGCAGCCATCTTTTCCTCTTCTTCTTCATCAACAATGGTCTTGGTTATGAAAGCAAGGTTGGGTGGTTCTGTCTTCGACCGGACACGAGCAAGAGCATTGTCGGCGGTCTTGTTCATAATATCCATACCAATGAACTCGTCCAACACTTCGCCTGAGGTCAAGGAGTGGAAATCTGGTCTTTGACGAATGAAGGAAGACATGGCTTTATTGAATGGCATGATGGCCTTGATAAACTTGCGCTTCATCCAAGTGTCATCCGTATCTTTGCTCCCATGGTCTTGGAGAGCAACGGCAAGAGCAGTCACCCTTTGATAGAGATCACGGGGGTCCTCATCTTCTAGCATCAAAAACTCATCGGCCTGATCAAGAAACACTTCAAAGTTAGACCGTTAAATGTTTGAGCTCCCCTTGTACAACACCATGATGTGCTCCCAACAATTCTTTGCATGAATGAAGGGACGCAAGTGAGGCAGATCTTTTGGAGGAACCGTGGACTGAAGGATGAACAACGCGAAATGATTGTATTGGTTGTTTGCCTCTTCTCTTAGAGTGACGTTCCTTGGATCATGTGGGTAATAGCCTTGTTCGATGATTCTCCAAAGATTTGTTGAGCTGTGATTCAAATGAGACTTGATGGAAAAGACCGAATTAGCGAAATCACCTTTAACAAGTTTAGGAGGAGGACCAAGGTTGTTAATATGCGGTGTAGGGACCGGTCCTCCATAGACCGGGGGAGGAGGAACCAAGGCAAAGGTTCCCTTCCCATTCTTGTCTCAACCGTCTAGGGTTCTCAAACACCCAAGAGTAACAAGATCCACAAGGGATTAGTGGGGGGAATCAAATATCTCTTGGTGGAAGTGTAGATCAAGGCCTTCTCAAGCAATCCCTAGGAAATCAACAAGTTTGATTGGCTAGGGAGAGAGATCGGGCAAGAATGAGCTTTGGAGCAACAATGGAGCTTGGGGAGATAAGAGGTAAGCTTTTCACGGAAGAAGACACCTTTATATAGTGGGGGGTACAATCCAACCGTTACCCACCCACCAACTGTACTAGCCAAGCGGTACTACCGCTACTAGGAGCGGTACTACCGCCCGACAGCTCACCAACCACGGTAGTAAGAAAATACTACCGTGCCTACCACCGTGGAGGCAAAAGGATGCGGAAAAAGTCCGACAGAGCTGTAGTAAAAAAATACTACCGCTCAGGGAGCGGTAGTAAAAAAATACTATTGCCCTGAGGGCGGTACTACCTTTGTGCCAGCGGTATTTGCACATACAAGGAATACAAGGTTGGAGCTCCAATTGTAGCAAGGGAAAGGTGGTGCAATATAAATGTGTACGTGATGATTCCACCCAAACCTTTCCGACGTGGCCCCCTCTTAATAGTATAGCTTTCCTATGACTCAAATCCACCAAAGAGAAACATAGAAAGCAACCGTCTTCGAAAGACTCCGATGGGCAACGAATCATCTTGTGCCTAGTCATGAATTATCTGAAATGCTCAATGCACACGATTAGTCCGCACAGGTACAGTCATCAATTACTAAAACCACTTAGGGAGAAATATGCCCTAACAATAATGATATCCACTGTGTGCCTCAACACTCATTGGACTGCATACATCAAAATGTATTATTTCCAACAAGTCACTTGCTCGTTCCATATCACTGAAAACGAGGCCTTCAGTCATCTTGCCCATGTGGCATGATTTGCATGTCTCAAGTGATTCAAAATCAAGTGAGTCTAAACGATCCATTTGCATGGAGTTTCTTCATGCTTTTACACCAATAGGCATGGTTCGTATGTCTCAAACGATTCAAAAACGAGTGAGTCCAAAGATCCATGAGCATGGAGCTTCTTCATGCGTTTTATACCAATATGACTCAAGCGGCAGTGCCAAAAGTAAGTGGTACTTGATGACCACAAGTATAGGGGATCAATCGTAGTCCTTTCGATAAGTAAGAGTGTCGAACCCAACAAGGAGCAGAAGGATCTGACAAGTGGTTTTCAACAAGGTAATATCTACAAGCACTGAAATTATCGGTAACAAGTGATTGTGTGGTGAGATGATTCGTAGAAAGTAGCAAGTAACAAAAGTAGCATCGGTGCAGCAAAGTGGCTCAATCCCTTTTGTAGCAAGGGACAAGCCTGGACAAAGTCTTATAGGAGGAAAAACGCTCCCGAGGACACACGGGAATTTCTGTCATGCTAGTTTTCATCACGTTCATATGATTCGCGTTCGTTACTTTGACAGTTTGATATGTGGGTGGACCGGTGCTTGGGTACTGCCCTTACTTGGACGAGCATCCCAGTTATGATTAACCCTTCTCACAAGCATCCGCAACTACGAAAGAAGAATTAAGACAAAGTCTAACCATAGCATTAAACTAGTGGATCCAAATCAGACCCTTACGAAGCAACGCATAAACTAGGGTTTAAGCTTCTGTCACTCTAGCAACCCATCATCTACTGACTACTTCCCAATGCCTTCCTCTAGGCCCAACTAATGGTGAAGTGTTATGTAGTCGACGTTCACATAACACCACTAGAGGAAAAACAACATACAACACATCAAATTAACGAACGAATACCAAATTCACATGACTACTATTAGCATGACTTATCCCATGTCCTCAGGAACAAAAGTAACTACTCACAAAGCATAATCATATTCATGAACAGAGAGGTAATGAGTAGCATCAAGGATCTGAACATAAACTCTTCCACCAAGTAATCCAACTAGCATCAACTACAAAGAGTAATTAACACTATTAGCAACCTTACAAGTACCAATCGGAGTCGCGAGACGGAGATTGGTTACAAGAGATGAACTAGGGTTTGAAGATGAGATGGTGCTGATGAAGATGTTGATGGTGATGAGTCCCCTCCGATGAGAGGAGTGTTGGTGATGACGATGGCGACGATTTCCCCCTCCGCGAGGGAAGTTTCCCCGGCAGGATCCTCCTGCCGGAGCTCTAGATTGGTTCTGCTCAAGTTCTGCCTCGTGGCGGCGGCGAATCCTCCGAAAAGCCTCCTCCTGATTTTTTTTTCCGGACGAAACCCTTCTTATAGCAAAAGGGGGAGCCAGAGGGCCAGCTGGGTGCCCACAAACCCCCTAGGCACGGCCAGGGGGGTGGCCGCGCCTAGTAGGCTTGTGGCCACCTGCTGGCGCCCCTCTGGCACTTCTTCGGCCCAGTATTTTTTATAAATCCCGAAAAAAATCCTCATTGGTTTTTACGGCGTTTGGGTTTGTGCAGAATAGGTATCTCAAACTTGCTCCTTTTTCAGGCCAGAATTCCAGCTGTCGGCATTCTCCCTCTTCATGTAAACCTTGCAAAATAAGAGAGAAAAGGCATAATTATTTTACCGTGAAGTGAAATAATAGCCCAAAAAGCGATAAATATCAACATAAAAGCATGATGCAAAATGGACGTATCAACTCCCCGAAGCTTAGACCTTGCTTGTCCTCAAGCGAAAGCCTAGCTCAATAAATATGTCCACATGTTTAGGGAGAGAGGTGTCGACAAAACAAGATACCAACATGCATGCATCATGATCATGATCAAAACAGCAATATCAACATATAATCTCTCATGCTAAAGTGGCAATTCCTTCACAAAGTAAAGCATGGATCAAGAACCTTACCGAGAAGTAACAACCGATAGCCTTTAGTCATTGAAGAAATTGCAATTTTTCACAACATCAGAAAGAGTCAAATAAGAGCTTGTAAAGCAAATCCACATACTCAATCATCTTTTCGTTCTCTACAATTGCTACAACTCATGTGGTACTCATGACATCAAAGTTTCAGCTGGACACAGGGAAAGATAGGGGCTTATAGTTTTGCCTCCCAACTGCTTACCTCAAGGGTAATGTCAACGACAATAATTCATGAATACTTACTTCCAAGTTGACATATGAATATAGATCTTTCCCAAGCATATGACGTTAGCCAAGATAAAGGCAAAACAAGGAATTGGTGAAGATCACCATGACTCTTTCAAGGGCAAAAAGTAAAGGTACAAGATAGGCCCTTCGCAGAGGGAAGCAAAGGTTGTCATGCGCTTTTGAGGTTTGGATGTGTGTCCTCTTAGTGCGGAGGAACGTCACTTTATATTGCCTCCTGTGATAAAGAACTTTATTATGCAGTCTGTCACTTTTATGTCTTCCTCATCACAGGTTCGTACAAAGCTTATTTTCCACGCACTAATAGATCATACATATTAGGGAGCAATTTTTATTGCTTGCACCGATGACAACTTACTTGAGGGATCTTATTCAATCCATAGGTAGGTATGGTGGACACTCATGGCAAAACTGGATTGAAGGTTTATGGATGCACAAGTAGTATCTCTACTTGGTGCGGGGGTTTTGGCTAATATGAGGTGGAAGCAATCATCACATGCTAAGGGATCTCTAGTCATATAACATTGTTCGGAACCAAGCAAACACAATTCATTATGTTGTCTTCCTTGTCCAACATCTACTTCTAGGCATGCAATAGTTTAGTGAGTGTTCATAATCATAGATGGTGTCAAAGATGATATATTTATATGTGAACCTCTCCTTCTTTATCACTTCCTATTAATTGCAACAATGACCAAGGTCTATGTTTGTCTACCCTCAACAAGTTTCAATCATCATTCTTTTTATATGTGAAGCCATCACTTCCCATAAGATCATTACATGATCTTTCATGCTTTTGTTCTTTTCTCAATCTATTGATCATGGCATGAGGCAAAGCCCTTCAACTAAGACAATCTTTATTATATGGCTCACGAGCTCAAATACATCGGGGGTCACACAAAGCAAGACTCAAGACTAAAACACTAAGACTTTTATTCTACTAGAGAAAAAGAAAACTGAAAAGGAACAAACTAAAACAATGGTAAAGGCAAAAGATGTGATGGTGATACGATACCGGGGCAACTCCCCCAAGCTTGGTAAAAGACAAGGGGATTACGCATACCCATGCTCAGTTGTCTTCCTTTGGAGGTGATGGTGGTGGAGTTGTTGCAACCTTTGATTCCAAGAGGGCCATCAATCTTTGATTTATACCTTGGAGATCTGTGATATGTTTCTCCAGCAAAACAACTTCACGAGTGAGATAAGTATTGCGAGCACGAGTTGTTTCACAAAACCTCAAGAGTTAAATCAAGTATGGAGACAGTAGGTGAAGGTAGGGTTGGAGGAAATCCACTTCTTCAACTTCTTCCTTGTTGAGCACAGATTGCACTTAGTCCCATGCCTGATTCTTCTCCTTAGTTTTGCCCTTGGTTTCTTTAGGTAGCCTTTCCTTAGACTCCATGACCTCCATCCTTTTCAGATCAGCATTTACTTCTCCATAAACTTGAGGGAGATTGTTCTCCCCCACAGATTCATGAGAAGACATCTTGACCTAAATCTGCGGCAGAAAACACGCTCGAAACGAAAACAGAGGAAATCTGCGTGATACAAGGGTCAGACCTTACGGGAGAATATATAATGATTTTTTTCCGACCAGAAGGAGTACTCTGCACGAAAACAGAGTCCGGGAGGCACACGAGGTGGCCACAAGCCCCCAGGCGCGGCCAGGGGGTGGGCCCGCGTGTGGCAGGCTTGTCGCCTCCTCGCGTGCTTTCCGGACTACTTCCAATTTTTTGTATTTTTTCAAATATTCCAAAATGGAGAAAAATTCCTACTGGAAAAGTTGTGGAGTCTGTTTTCTTACCGAATCACATACCTCTTCGTTTTTGGAGTCTGAAACAGGCTGATAAATATCCCTTAGGTATTCTTCCAGAGTTATGGTATTGATAATATTGCTTTCAACATTTATGGGAGTACGTGAGATATAATGCCTGATTCTCTGCCCATTTACAACTCTCGGACAATTACCTTCCGTGTTGTTGATCTTGATAGCACCGGAACGATATACTTCCTCAACAATATAGGGACCTTCCCATTTAGAGAGAAGCTTGTCTGCAAAAAATCTTAAACGAGAATTATATAGCAAGACATAATCACCTACATTGAACTCACGCTTTTGTATCCTCTTATCATGCCACCTCTTAACCTTTTCTTTGAACAACTTGGCATTCTCATATGCCTCAGTTCTCCACTCATCAAGCGAGCTAATATCAAATAACCTCTTCTCACTGGCAAGTTTGAAGTCAAAGTTGAGCTATTTAATTGCCCAATAAGCTTTATGCTCTAGCTCAAGAGGTAAATGACATGCTTTACCGTACACCATTTTGTACGGAGACATGCCCATGGGATTCTTATAGGCAGTTCTATAAGCCCACAGTGCATCATCGAGCTTCTTAGACCAATTCTTTCTAGACCTGTTGACAGTCTTTTGCAGAATTAGTTTAATTTCTCTGTTGCTTAGCTCTACTTGACCACTGGACTGAGGGTGATAGGGAGACGCAATTCTATGCTTGACATCGTACTTAGCAAGCATTTTACGGAAAGCACTATGAATGAAATGTGAACCACCGTCAGTCATTAGATATCCAGGGACTCCAAATCTAGGGAAAATAACTTCTTTAAGCATCCTGATAGAGGTGTTGTGATCAGCACTACTAGTGGGGATAGCTTCTACCCACTTAGTGACATAATCAACAACAACTAGGATATGAGTATACCCATTGGATTTTGGAAAAGGTCCCATATAATCAAAGCCCCAAACATCAAATGGTTCAATGACAAGTGAATAGTTCATAGGCATTTCCTGACATTTACTGATATTACCTATTCTTTGACATTCGTCACAAGACAAGAAAAACTTACAGGCATCCTTGAAGAGAGTGGGCCAATAGAAACCTGATTGCAATACCTTGTGTGCAGTTCTATCTCCCGCATGGTGTCCTCCGTAGACCTCGGAATGACACTTCTGTAGGATCTGTCCCTGTTCATGTTCAGGTACACAACGTCTAATAACACCATCTACCCCTTCCTTATAAAGGTGAGGATCATCCCAAAAGTAGTGTCTCAAGTCAAAGAAGAATTTCTTCTTTTGCTGGTATGTGAAACTAGGTGGTATATATTTGGCAATGATATAGTTTGCATAATCAGCATACCACAGTGCACTACGTGAAGCATTGATGACATTCAGTTACTCATCAGGGAAGCTATCATCAATAGGTTGTGGGTCATCAAGAACGTTCTCTAACCTAGACAAGTTAGCTGCTACTGGGTTATCAGCACCATTTCTGTCGACAACGTGCAAATCAAATTCTTGTAGCAAGAGAACCCATCTGATAAGTCTAGGTTTAGCGTCCTTCTTCTCCATGAGGTACTTAATAGCAGCATGATCAGTGTGAATAGTGACTTTGGAATCAACTATGTAAGACCTGAACTTTTCACATGCAAACGCGACTGCTAAAAACTCCTTTTCCGTAGTAGCATAGTTTCTTTGGGCACTGTCTAGAGTTTTACTAGCATAGTGAATAACATTCAACTTCTTATCAACTCTTTGCCCTAGGACAGCACCAACAGCATAATCACTAGCATCACACATGATTTCAAAAGGTAAGTTCCAATCAAAGCCTTCTTAAGTATTTCGAAGGCTTCCTCACAATCATCGTCAAAAACAAAAGGAATATCCTTTTGCAAAAGATTGGTAAGAGGCCTAGAAATCTTAGAGAAGTCTTTAATGAACCTTCTATAGAAACTAGCATGTCCAAGGAAACTTCTTATACCTTTGATATATGTGGGGTAAGGCAATTTCTCGATTGCATCAACCTTAGCCTTATCGACTTCAATACCTCTTTCAGAAATTTTATGTCCTAAGACGATGCCTTCATTAACCATAAAGTGGCACTTCTCCCAATTCAAGACAAGATTGGTGTCTTTACATCTCTACAAGACTCGATCAAGGTTGCTGAGGCAATCATCAAAGGAAGACCCATAAACGGAGAAGTCATCCATGAAAACCTCGACAATCTTTTCACAAAAGTCAGAGAATATAGCCATCATACATCTTTGAAAGGTGGCAGGTGCATTACATAAGCCAAAATGCATATGTCTATAAGCAAAGGTACTGAAAGGGCAGGTGAAAGTGGTTTTCTCCTGATCAGCTTGTGCAACTGGTATCTGAGAGAAACCAGAATAACCGTCTAGAAAGCAGAAGTGTGTGTGTTTAGACAGTCTTTCTAGCATTTGGTCGATAAAAGGAAAAGGGTAATGATCTTTCCTAGTGGCTTTATTCAATTTCCTAAAATTGATCCCCATCCTATAGCCAGTAATAATCCTCTGTGGGATCAATTCATCCTTATCATTAGGGACAATGGTAATGCCTCCCTTCTTAGGGATGCAATGCACCGGACTCACCCAATCGCTATGAGCAACAGGATAGATAATACCCGCTTCTAGGAGCTTTAGTATTTCTTTTCTTACTACCTCTTTCATCTTAGGATTCAATCTTCTTTGATGATCAGCAACTGGTTTGGAATCAGGATCAGTTTTAATCTTGTGCTGGCATAGAGTGGGACTGATGCCCTTAAGATCATCAAGAGTATATCCAATAGCAGCACGGTGCTTCCTCAGAGTTTTTAGTAACTTCTTTTCTTCATGCTCTGAGAGTCTAGCACTAATTATAACAGGATATATCTCTTTTTCATCAAGATAAGCATACTTAAGAGTATGTGGCAACTGTTTAAGCTCGAACACAGGATCACCCTTTGGTGGGGGTGGATCCCCAAGCAGTTCAACAGGCAGATTATTCTTAAGGATAGGATATTGTTCTAAGACAACTCTATCTATTTCATCCCTTTCATCCATATGCATATCATTTTCATGCTCAAGCAAGTATTGCTCTAAGGGATCACTAGGAGGCACGGCAATAGAAGCTAAGGCAATAGTTTCATCCTTACTGGGTAACTCTTTTTCATGAGGTTGTCTACCAAACTTGGAGAAATTGAACTCATGTGACACACCTTCAAAGCCAACAGTGACAGTTTGCTTCTCACAGTCAATATGAGCATTGACGGTATTGAGAAAAGGTCTACCAAATATGATGGGACAAAAGCTATCTTGTGCGGTAGCAAGAACGAGGAAATCAGACGATACTTCGTTTTACCACACAAGACTTCAACATCCCTAACAATGCCCACACGGCAGATAGTATCTCTATTGGCAAGCTGAATAGTGACATCAATAGGCTCTATCTCAATAGGTGCAATCTCATCTTTGATTTCATCATATAAGGATTGAGGTATTGCACTAACACTAGCACCCACGTCACATAAACCATGATAACAATGATCTCCTATCTTAACAGAAACAACAGGCGTGCCAACAACAGGCCTATGTTTGTCTCTAGCGTGAGGTTTAGCAATTCTAGCAGCATCTATATGTAAACCGACTAGAATGACGTGTAGTTTCACGTGCTCCACTTTATTTTTCCGTTTAACAAACATAAAATGTGTTTAGATCTGATCTGGACAGATTTTGATTTTAACGTGTGGGATCGTTTCGGAAATGCTATATGTCGCTTCCGACCTCATTTAAAATGCCTAGATAGGTAATTTATTACGCGTCACCTCTTGCCATATTTAACAATATTTAATATTGTCGTGTACCTAAACGAGAGTAAACTAAATATTTGAATGTGGAGTTTCGTCAATCTGCAACTCGTTGCATATTTAGTTTCACTTAGTGTGTGGTGTTTGATTGTTGTGAATTGTCATGCCATGCCTTGCATAATTGAACCGATCATGCATCATATTTGGTTGTGCATCATATCGTGCATGTGTTGTGGTGTTATCGTGTGTTGATTGTTTCCGGTTTGCTTCTTCTCGTTAGAGTTCCACAAGCATGTCAGAATGTGAGGATCCGTTGGACTATGTCGGTTTGTCTACTTCACGGATTCGTTCTTTTTCCAAGCGAGATCACAGACAAGATGATCATTTCCTTAGATACCATTACTATAATTGCCATGCTAGTTGTCTCGTTTATTTCACTATGTCTCGCTGCCTACCACCTATTAAATATCAGCCTCCCAACATTGCCATGAAAACCTCTAATCTTTCCACTGCCAAGCAAACCTTGTTTGGCCATGTTACCGCTTGCTCAGCCTTTTGATAGTGTTGCTAGTTGCAGGTGCAATTGCTTCCATGTGAAAACATGGATTCATTGTTATATCACCATATTATTGCTAATTAATTTAATGCACCTATATACTTGGTAAAAGGTGGAAGGCTTGGCCTTCTAGCCTGGTGTTTTGTTCCACTTTTGCCGCCTTAGTTTTGGCTACTGGTGTTATGTTCCATAAATGAGCGCTCCTAACATGCTTGGGGTTGTTATGGGGACCCCTAGATTTTTGTTTAGGGATAAAACTCGTCTAGCAAGGCCCAACATCGGTACTATATTTGCCCAACATAATAATACTGGAAAAAATAGGGCGTCATGAACCCGAGGAGTAATTCAACATGATACAGGGGGGGCCAGTGCTGCTGGTGCTGGTCCAAACTAGAGCCGTTTGCGGGGCCAACCCGGAGCAACTCGGGAGATTTCTATCAGGCCACCATATGATGTGCTTATCCGTCGTGTCCTGAGAACAAGATACGCGGCTCCTATCAGGATCGTCGACATGCCGGGCGGCCTTGCTGGACTTGTTTTACCTTTCTCGAGCGTCTTGTGCAAGGGATTCCGAGGATACTTTGGGCTATCTCGAGGTTGAGGTTTTCCAATAGGAACCCGAGGAGATCACGGGTTTTCCCCGATCCAGGTTATTCCGTCGCAGCGTGTGGTAGTTTGTGATGGACTAGTTGGAGCACCCCTGCAGGGTTAAAATCTTTCAGAAAGTCGTGCCCGCGGTTATGTGGCAAACTTGGAAATTTTGTTTAACATCCGGTTCTAGATAACTTGAAGTAGACTTAATTAAAACTCGCCAACTGAATGCGTAACCGTGACTGTCTCTTTCGTGAGCTCCTTCTCCATTCGAGGACACGGTGGGGTTATGTCTGACGTAAGTAGGGTTTAGGATCATTCATTTGATCATTATTAATTCACATCCGACTATGTGTAGATCATCCCCCTGTTATTCTTGTACTCGTAAGTTAGCCACCTCAAATAAATGCTTAGTCGCTTGGTGCAGCCTCACCACTTAACCATACCTCACCCATTAAGCTTTGCTAGTCTTGATACCTTTGGAAATGAGATTGCTGAGTCCGTGTGGCTCACAGATTACTACAACAACAGTTGCAGGTACAGGTAAAGAGTCACTTTGACGTGAGCGCGATGATTGTTCTATTTGGAGTTTGTCTTCTTCTTCATAGATCTAGGTTGGGTTCTAGGCTGGCAGCCTGAGATGGCAAGGATGGCCGTTGTTCTTTTATCGTTTGTTTTCGTCCGTAGCCGGATCGTGCTCTTCTTCATGATGATTGATTATGTTGTTGTATTGAGGTGATCTTGATGTAGCTTGTGGCGAGTGTAAGCCAATTCCATATACTCATCTCTTCAGTACATGTACTTGTAACGATATCCATTCTCGCAAAATGACGAGATGCGCTTCTATCCCTGTCGAGGCCCTCGCGCCAAAATAAGGATAGGATCGCATCTTGGGTGTTACACTACTGTCCGAGCTTTTCGCCGCCGTTAAAAGGAGAGCGCGGAAGAGGACAGGGAGACAAGTCATAACCGATGTTTGGTGGCGAGACGTATTGCCTAACATGAGCCCCCAAGCATTGAGTGATTTCCTACAGCTTGTAGACATAACTCAACACATTCAGCTCATGGATGGGATTGAGAATAGACTGGTTTGGACTTGGGAGACAAACGAATGCTACTCGGCGAGATCAGCCTACCAGGCGTTCTTCGTTGGGAGAGTGGAGGCCAATGGAGCCGCACAAATCTGACGGTCAAGAGCGTCGGTGGCTTGCAAGTTTTTTGCCTAGCTGGCAGCTAGGGAGAGGTGCTGGACGGCAAACGGGCTAGCGCGTTGACACCTACCACACCCTCCCGCTTGCCCTTTTTGTGATCAAGCGCCGGAGACAATCAAGCACATACTCCTCGATTGCGTCTTTGCTAGACAAGTGTGGTATCCATCCTAGACCACTCGGACAAGCTAACTTGGTGCCAAGCACGGAAGCCAGTTTGGTGGAATGATGGACAATAATCAATCCACTGCCTGAGCTTAGGAAGGAGACATGGACCGTAATTGCGCTCGTGGCTTGGATGTTGTGGAAGTACAAGTACAATGTGGTGTTCAATGGAGCGATTCCTTCCACAAGTGAGCTTCTCAATAAGATTGATTTAGAAGGACAAGACTAGAGGCTGGCAGGGTTGCTCCGGGAGGTAGGATCGCTCCCGGTTAGAGTAGATGAGTGGGATAGTAGTGAGTAATCAACATGTTGAACAATGACTATGATAGTCTTGGCTAAATTGTAAATTGTCTCGCCTTTCTAGGCACTTTCTATCTATGATCTTGATACGTCAATCTTTGACGTATCTTTGAAAAAAATGGTCACCTCGCGTCAACTAAAGTTGCCATAAAAAATGTTCAGACGACATGGTTAATATCCGAACTTTCGGGAATTATCGGGATCCTAAAAGAAATAGGTGTTCTTGGTTAGTTTGCAAAAGAAGCCCCTAATATTTTCAAGATTCAACCCGGAGTCCATTAAAATTAATAAACGTCATGGTCAGGATCTTAATCGCTCCCGTATTGAAGATGGCCTTGGGACGACCGAGTACGCCAAGAAACAAAATAACTAAAACTCAAAACATGTTGCTGGGGTGTGAAAGTCTCAAGAAGAAAAAATGTCAGGATTTGGTGCTGATATGTACTTAACTGAAGTTGAATTTGGTGTTTTTTGTGTCCTTCATGACTGGTGCTGACTATTATAACCATAAAAACCAAAAAAATTAACTAACACCACCCGTAGTTCAATTAGGATTACACGCTATTATCTCAGAAAAAAGGATTAGACACTAACATATATACAAATGTTCGAACACACACAGGAGCATCCATAGCAATATCAGTTTCATATTTTTATTTCAAAAAAGGGTAAACTTCTTCTAGGTTAACATTTGGGTTCAAACTACAAATTTAATGGATTTTTTAGTGTAGCTTCCTAGTATAATTAAAAGGTTATAGAACAACTTTCAATATATTTTAGTGAAGTAAAATCCCTCGATTGAATATATCCTTGATCTATAATTTATTTGGCTTTAAGTTTAATCAAGGTTTCCAAAAAGAGCTAACTCATTCCAATCCTTGAGAATTTAGAGGGAGCCATTATCGACAAACTGAGGACATAACATTAATGCGTGGATGCCCAACAAAGTATATAATATTTTTATTGTCTGATGTTAGTAACTTAATAGAAGCGTGTACAACATTTTAATTATCACCGTGATGGTTAATGTGTCGGTATGATTTGCTTTGTCACTAGGCATCGACAATCCAATCTACAAGGACGTACTAAAGTCAGACGAAAAACCTCATGCATATACCAATACTCTTACTTCCAATAATATATTAAAATCCTTTGTATTAGTAATTGAACTCTCGAAGAATATGCTTAAAGTCATGAAAATAGGCACCCAATTGAAGTCCTCAGTGCGCGAGTGCGGCGTTTTGGTGTCCAGACTTATTTGCACCCGTTTAGTAAAAAAATCAAAACAAATACTAAAAAATATAAAAAATTCAATTTTTTTTGGATGATAGATAATTTGGTGGGTGCGCTCCAATTTTTATATCATTTGAAAATCTGAGCAGCTCTCGGCAAAAAAACAAATTGAATCAAAACGATGCATGTACAGTAAACTTTTTTAGAGATCCCGAATTTGTCTTTTTTACCGAGAACTGCTCAGATATTCAAATTATACAAAATTTAGAGCGAACCTCACCATCAAATTATCTATCACCTAAATTTGTTTTGAAATTTTTAGAATTTTTTTAGTATTTGTTTTTATATTTTTACTCAACATGGATGCAGATGAGTCTAGGCTCAGATATGGATTTTTGTTAGTGCGCCTCTTCCTTTTTTGTACTTTCCAACCACAATCCTTCCGCCATTTGTTTCTCCCACTCAATAACTCTTCCATGCACAAGTCATCTTCAACCCTAGGTGGCAGGGAATTAAAGGAGGCACCGCCGGAGGGAACGAGTATGGTTTTTCACATCTACAACCTCTGTCTTAAATACAAGTCTTTTTAAATATTACACTACAAATTACATATGGATGTATATAGACATACTATAGAGTATAGATTCATTTATTTTGCTTCGTATGTAGTCCGTAGTAGAATCTTTAAAAAGACTTATATTTAAAAACGAATGGAGTATGCATCATGGTCCCGGAAAGACAATCCTAAATGGGATAATTGGACAAAAATGAAGATTTGATTTCAACTAAATTCTCCATGGCAAAAACAATTCAATTAAATCAAATCATAGCAACCCACGGGCATATTTACTAGTAAATCCCTAAGGACTTTATTTTTCCATACGGTCCTAGAACAGGATTGAGTTCCATTATCAGAGATAACGGAACAGCAAAGTTCAAACAATTCTGGAAAAAAAAGGTTCAAACAAGCATCCCCAAAGGTCCAAAGTGCTGTGTCGTCTCTATGGACTTACGAAACCAATGGGACAGATGCGTACAGCCTTCACACTCAATATACAGCAAATGTCTGTCAGGGCTGCAATTACAACACACCACGGCTAAGATAACAACAGTTCACGATTTGGTTTCACGACACGAATCATGGACCCCGGAACATTGTATCATCATTGGTTATTCGGGACATCCAGGGATATATGTATTTATCGCTGCCGTGGCAATGTAACTGTAAGGCCGCGCTTGGATGCGGTGTAAATCAATATGGCTGTATTTTTCTTACAGAACTTACCGGTCGAGAACAGTTTCCAGGCGGAAATGAAAACGACGGGCGGAGCCATGTATCTTTTCCAGGTGTATTTGGAATGAAAACGAAAGCAAGGCCTAAGTGACATTAGTTGGACAAGTGCAGGTTTCTTATCTGGTGTGCCTGTCTTGGCACTTAGTTTGGATGGTTCAAATCCATGAACTTGCACTGCTCTCTCATCACCCGGAGCTGGACGCCCTTCTTGTCGACCGGCACGTAGCCTAAAATTTTCCTCCATCGCCTTCTGGACCTCGGCTTCTTTCTGTGCTTTCTCAGTCTCGAGCTGGTTAGTCCTTCTGAACCTTGGCTTCTTTCTGTGCAAAGGCAGACCAGCAGAAAGTCTGACTTCTAGATTTACCCAAGTCTATCTGCATCTTGTTGACCACTATAAATATCAGAAAACAGTTGGGACATGATCGAAGCATAAAACTGCTACATTTAGGAGAGCGGTACATTAAATTTGAATCTACTTAAAAACATTTTTTTATGGCAGCAACCTCTATCAGATGTCAAGAAGTGACAGAAGAGAATTAATTGTTTTAAGTTTTAACCGATGGTTGCATGATATATAGTCAACACAATTCTAAGAAAGCATATACAAAACTCTACCCAGACCCCGAAACTGATAACAAACGTGATACAGAAAGAAGTCTAGGAATGTCATTTAAGTGCTAATTATGATACACCCTCTGTACCTAAATAATTGTAGTTGGGGAGAACTAGTTTACGTACAGAGGGAGTAGAGGGAGTAGAACATATGTGCCCCAAAGTCCATAGAAAAGGTAGAGCCCATTTGGTACAAAAATAAACTGGAATTGCCAACAGAAAACACGGCATTAGCATCATATACCTGCAGAAGACTATTTTCGTTTTGCATCTCAAAGATGCTAATGCTGACCGTGTTGCAAACTAGTTCGATGCATAGCTAATGGAATATATTGTTAAGATGGCAAACATGGTAATTACCAGTCACCAAACTAATGCGTCAAAGTACCATGCGGCAATAGAAGCACATCATAACATGGTCATGCCAGAATTTATGGAACGAATGGTCCGTGCTGCTGCTTTATTCAAAATTGGGAGGTTGAAATTAACTATTTCTACTCTTCCTTCATCTGCCATTTTCATATAGTTTTCTTTACCAAGCTACAAGAGCTTTGCAAGGAAATGAACCCATCGCAATACATTCAGAGAGGATGTAATTACTAGAAACATGAGACTTGTGAAAGTACCTGTCAAAAATCTTATCCATTGTCTCAAATTGCTTCTTCAACGAAACAAGAGTTTCTCTGACATTAACGAGTGTGCAGACATATGTTCTGAGCACAAGTCGTTCTGCACACGATTAAGCTCCTTCTCATTTTTAGCAGCGCGTTGCCTCTGTTGTGTGGTCTCCAGCACCATATCTTCAACCCTCTGCCTCATCTCTTTCAGCATACTATTCGTACCCACTGCAAATTTCTCCATCTCCTCGACTTTCAGTGACATGGACTCAACCTGTGTGGTCTTCCTCCTGATATCTTCCAACCCAATCCTCACCTTTTCTTTCTCGTTAACAGTTTTAGATTCAGCCACAATCACTCTCTTCACAAGAGACTATGACGTCGGTCACCACACAGATGGACTTGAGAATGCCATCATCAACAGAACTGCAGTTTCCATGTGGCAGTTGTCCACACTTAGCATGGAGCCATCAACCATGGGCATGCCCAGCCCCTCAACTCCAATCGTCAATCACATTAATATTTCTGATCCCTTTCTTTTTTATTTTGAAGCAAATATGTATCATCTCCGGTAATCAATAACATTACCACAACAAAGTTAGACCGGGAAGTCCACAACAAAGTCATCAGCACCTTGCGAGCTTACCAGGTCACACCAGGTGAACTATCTTAACATCTCATTTGTTGACTAACTGAGCAGCAAGATTATTGCAAGATTATTGCTTCCAGTTTCTCTATAGGAAATCAGTGCTTTATGGAAAGACTTACTAAACTCGCTGTTTCTGTATGCGAGAAGACCACTTACCCTTCTCATGCCTTCTGACATTCCAGATATCCCACAACAAGTTGACAAATTGATGCAAGCAATAGTGTCCGGTTTTAGCCCTAAAGCATGCATCTGCATGAACAAATTGAAAGCTTTATCCACCTCTCCACAGGAAGCATACACCTTGAAGGCAACATTGTATGCACATGGATCCATTGTCAACTCAGACTTTGAAAGTTGCTCGCAGATATTTAATGCAGAAGCATGCATGCCTGCCATGGAAAACAAGAATGCAAGTATAGCATGCTTGGCAGAACTCCTGCCATCACTATATGCTGATTCTAACTGCAAAACTTCCTCTGATGAAATATTAATTTTATTCACTGCAGAAAATATCATCTGAAAGGTTGACGCATCTGGAAAGATGTTATCTGCCACCATTTTTTGCACCAGCTCTGCACATTCTCTCAAGTTGCCCTTGGCCACATAACATGCCATAACAGCATTATATGCAGCACAGTCAGATAGTAAGCCTGAATTATGTAATTCATGAGCAATCTTAATGGACTCGTTAAGCAAGCCCATGTTCTTGTAGAGGAACATCATGATAATGTATGAAACATCATCCCCCTGATTATTTCTCCTCAAATTGTCAAAGATTGCCTTAGCCTCAATGACCATCCCAAGTTTTGCGTACAGATTTAGCATGGTATTCGAGGCAATGATATCAGGGCCACCATCCATGTTCCTCATCCATGCATACAAATCCTGCGCTTCCTTCCAGCAATTGATCTTGCTGTAGGCCTTGATAACCGAAGTTAAGACAATATGGTTTGGAGTGATTCCAGATTCTTCCATCAAGTTGCTATAATGGAGTGCCTTCTCCACTTGTCCCGTCTCCGCAAACATATTAATCAGCAAACCATAAACAACCACATTTGGTTCAACACCCGAGGCCTTCATTTCACTGTACAGATCTATAGCTTCAGATGGCAAGGAATTGCGGGAGTAGGCCCTCATAACAGCAGAGTATGTCTCACACGCAGGTTTAAATCCCGTGTCTTTCATTTTACGCAAAAGATTCTTAGCTCTCCGTGGAAATCCACCAACAGAAAACATCTGAATTAAGGAATTGTAAGTACACTCATCTGGTAAGATACCAGAACCCTTCATGTTCTCAAGTAGAGAAAGGACTCTACCATATTTTCTTGCCAAACCATAAGCCTTGACCATCACATTATATTCCACTATCTCCCTTTTGCCCCCAGTACCTCTGTCGCAGTGGAAAATATGCTCGGCTTCTTCCCAAAGACACCTATCTGCAAAAGCATCCATTATGGCAGCAAAATTCTTGGATGAAACCTCCTTGCCTCTGCAATGCCTTTCAAAGAAAGCATTTGCCTTATCAAGCAATCCTTGATCAATATACATCTTCATGACAACTGGCATGGACTGTTCATGAATGCTAGAGCCAGACTCGATAATTCCATCGATCACATCTTCTGCTTCACACACCATCTTCCTCTCACATAGCACCTGCAACGCAATCCTATAGCTCACATCATCAGCACATAACCCGATCCTCCCAATTTGATGGTAATACTTCAAAACTCCCTCGACATCCCCCATTGACGCAAACAGAGCCATCATCACATTATACGTCCTAATATCTGGAGTGACCCCCCTGACGACCATGTTAGCTAGCAGCGCCTCTGCCTCCTTGACGCTTCCATGTGACCCAAATGTGTAGATCATTGTGTTGAACGTACATGTGTCTGGCATAACCTGATAGGCCAGCATGTCCGCAAACATGTCCATCGCATCCTTGTGCCTCCCGGCCTTTCCATAAAGATCGATCATTGTGTTATAGGTTTCCACGAGCTTTGGCTTCCTAGGAACTTCCTGAATGCCCAATGCACCCGCAGAATCAAGTTTATCATGAAACACGCCGTCTATCAAGAATTGCATTGGTCCGTGCAAATCAACCGCTCTGTATTCAAGATGAAGAAATTCAACATCGAACCTGCCAACGCACCAGTTATTGAAAAGGATGAGCCCGTCCGAGTAGCGGCCACTGTTCTTGAGGATACGGGCGAAGGTGTTCATGGATATCTCGTCGGGGGCAATACCCAGTGCGCGCATGTGCAGGAGAAGCAGGAGGGATTCCTGCGCCGAACCGGCCTTGGCGAGGGCATCGGCCAGCGCGGCGTAGGCCGGATTGGAGGGCCGGATGGCGTCGTCCCGGGACATCATGAGCCAGACGCGGCGGAGCTCGGACCACCGGCGCGCGCGGGCAAGGTGGCGGAGGAGCACGCTGTAGTGGACAGGGTTGGGCGCGTAGCCTGGGAGCGCGCGCACGCGGTCGAACAGGTCGTGGGCGCGGCGCCAGTGGCGCTGCCGCGAAAGAAGGGCGGTCTGCTCGCGCGGAGACATGGCGGCGAGGGATTCATCTGATGGGTTGAGGGTGGCGGTGAAGGGGTTCCTGGAGACGGTGGAGGTGGTAGCGGGGACGGGGGCGTGGTTGTTGCACGTAAGGGGAGGTGGCGGACGCAGGCGGGCGAGGTGAAGACGGGACGCGGAGGAGGGCGAAGCGGGGAGGAGGTTGGCGTGTGATCCGGCGGCCGGTGGCTTGCTGTTGCTGGCTTTGGTGACGGTGGTGCCGGCGGCCGGAGGGCAGGGAGCGGCGGGAGCCATGACGGTTTAGGGGAAGAGGAAGACAAGGGGTGGAGAGACCGAGAGAGTATCGGACAAAACTGTCCAAATGGGCCGGCCCTGGCGTGCCCGGTCCCTGACGGCCCAGCACGGCACGTATAAGCTTAGGTAGACATACTATAAGAATTAAAATATTATTTTTGTGATGATATGAAGGTGAGAGAAGAGGAGTGAGAAGGTGAGCCGGATATAGAATAATAGCCAACTGCAACACGTACTCCTAGGCATTATGTAAGAGTGGAAGGTGGACCATGTATTAATAAAATAACACATCTTTATAACTAACTATTGTATTTGCTGACTATAAACATGATTATAGATGATATGTCAACATAATATAGCCAGCAGCTGGCTATACTATTAACCATGCTCTAATGGCATGTGCCTGGACAGCCCGGCACGACACGCTCGGTCCGTCTGAAACGTTAGTGGAGAGGAGCGTATGTCTCGTGTTGTGTGTCACGAGCGAGAGAGAGAGAGATTGCCTAAAAAAGAGCGAGCGAGAGAGACGTTGCATTTCTCACACTCAGGCCCTCTCTCATTTCTCACAATTAAACATTGATGATCTCAACCAGTTCAACTTGAGTTCAAGTGATTTCAATGTTCACATGCGAGAGTAGACTGATCCTACTACCCACAATACCACCACCTATCATTCTTCTGACGAGAATCCACAATCACAATCCGACCCATTCCATTACTCCCAGCACTTCCTCCACTACCGTCAGTATAAAAAAGGTTCATCGCAAAACCTCAGAGTGTTGGGATTACTTCGATGAAGAAATAGTTGTGGCGGATGGTCTCGATGTCCTTAAAGCTATGTGCAAAAGATGTAGTGACTCATACTCCAAGGAGGAGGGGGTGAAGGGAACCATCTATTCAAGTGGTTGGTCCCTCCTTGCCCCCGAATGGAATACAAGCATCTACATCTTTTGCACCTAGCTTTAAGCATGTTCACACCACCCTCTATAACTATTTCTTCATTGAAGTAGTCTCAACTTCGAGGTTTTGCAACAATCCCTTCTTGTACCGATGGCGATGGAGGGTAGTGCTTGCAGTAGTGGAATGGGTGACGGATGGTGATTGTGTATTCTCGTCAGAAGAAAGATAGGTGGTGGTATTAGGGGAAGTGAGATCAATAAAGTGAGGTATGTGAGTATTGAAATCACTTGCATCGAATTGGAACTGTCTCGGATTATTCATTTTTAAGTGTGGGCAATGTTAACCACCCGGTGGTGTATCTCTCGATGTATTGCCTTAACACACGAATTCGAGTATCACTTGTCTATTACATGCATCGCGTACAAGAACTGATAGAAGGGGATCGAGGTAAGGGAAGAACAGGGTTGTTAGGGAATATTTCTACCCTAGTTGTTTTGGTGATTGATGATAATGCATTTGCGGACTAATCATGTGCATTAAGCCTTTCACAGAATTCTACATATGGCACAAGACGATTATAACTCCTGGGTGGATAATAGTGAAGACGATTATTTTTCTGCGTTTCGTTTTCAATGGAATTGAGTCATAGGAGAACCGTACTATTAAGAGGGGGTCCACATCAGAAAGGTTTGGGTCAAATCAACACGTACACTTTCATTTGAACCCCTAGTCCTTTCCTGCATCAATGGAGTTGTTCTAGCTTTGCAAGTTCTGGTCCTGAAAGAGCCAAGCGGTGGTGCCGCGGTCGCCAGCGGTAGTACCGCTTAACTTGTAACCAGTAGTACCGCTCTAGGTTGGCGCTACCACTGCCCCCGGGCGGTAGTAACTTTACCCAGTGCCGCACTCTGTACCGCTGGCTTTGGAGTCTCGACTTTTCATGTCGGACTGAGCTATTTTTGGCACAGTAGTACCGGTCCCAAGCAGTAGTACCGCTCGTTACTATCGTGCCACTACCTCTCCTATTTCTGGTTCACGAACTCTCAGCGAAATCTGGGCGACAGTAGGGCGAGGTACTACCGCCTACAAACGGTAGTACCTCTCTTCCAAGCGTTAGTACCGCTTAGGAGGAACTACCTCTGCTCCTACCATTGCCTTGCGTCTGTAGGGCTGCTGCACTACTGGGGCGTGCGGTACTACCGCTCCGGCGGCACTACCGCCTCGAGGCCTCGTGCCTTTATCCTGTGATGTCGTCTCAGCCACCCAAGTGGTAGTACCCCTTGTGTGCGGGCTGAGAGGGGGTAATGGCTGGATTCTTTCCCCCACTATATAAAGGGGGTCTTCTTCCCATGAAGACCACCTCTTCCAACCCTAAGCTCCATTGTTGCTCCAAGCTCCATTTTCGCTGGATCTCTCTCCCTAGCTAACAAAACGTGTTGATCTTCTAGGGATTGATTGAGAGGCCCCCAGTATACACTTCCACCAATAGAAATTTGATTTCACCCACTAATCCCTTGCAGATCTTGTTACTCTTGTATTTTTTAGTACCCTGGACGATTGAGGTCACCTCGGAGCCACAATCCATTGTGTTAAAGCTTCATGTTATCGTTGGGAGCCTCTAATTAAGTTGTGGAGATTACCCTACCTTGTTTGTAAAGGCACGGTCATCGCCTTTAAAGGGCACAACTAGTGGAGTCATGACATCTCGCATTGTGTAAGGGCATGAGGAGAATACGACGACCCTAGTGGCTTCTTGGGGAGCATTGTGCCTCCACACCTCTCCAATGGAGACGTACTTTCCATCAAAGGGGAGGAACTTCGGTAACACATCCTTGCCTCCATTGGTTCCACTTGTGGTTATCTCTTAAGACATGTACAATGGTTGATAAGATGGTCCTATCTTCAATCTTGCATGTATTTTAGAGATGACAAAAAATGTCTTACTATGGGTCACCTCTTAGCCTTATCTTCAATAACTAATTATTCCTAAGAACATGGTGAGACATATTGTGATAAGAGGTCACCTATTGTTCTTTCTTAAATAAGAGAAGACAAACCTTATCTTATGAGTTGTCTCTCCTTCACCTCATCATTTATCCTACATGGCATTCTTAAGATAACACCATTGTACATGCCCTTACCATTACTTTGTGCAAGTGTTGCAACCTTTGCTTGCTTGTATCATTGTTGTTGTTAGCATCATATAGGTTGTTCACCTAGTTGCATATCTAGACAACCTATTTGTTGGTAAACCTAATTTGTTAAGAAAAGCTAAAATTGGTAGTTGCCTATTCACCCCCCTCTAGTCAACCATATCTATCCTTTGAATTGGTGTTAGAGCTACGTTTCTTTTAAAGGCTTAACCGCCCAAAGAGTATAGTTGACATAGTAGGCGACGAAGGGGGTCACTCCACGGCCGCGTCTAGGACCATGTTCACCCGTGATGATTTGGATGAGGCTATCGTCTCTCTCAAATTATCCATGGTGGACGAGGTCAAGGACACGCTAAATAAATTCCTTGAGAATCATAAACTCCCCACCGATCCCAAGGATTTGGTTAATCCATTCCATATGAAGACGAATGTCCATTCCGCCAAGGAATCGACAAGTACCGAGCTTCCCAAATCCTCTAATGGAGATAATGGGTCGGGCACCCATTCCGCGGTTGCCCCTCCACTGATGTATGATGGTCGAGTTCCCTCACCTCATATAAACTCTAATGCCCCCCCACCCAAGCTTGATTTGACTAACTTTCCTGATTGTTCTTTTGCATGAAGTCTCATTTAAATCATAACTCAACACAACTATGGAGAGTGATAGAGCAAGGCTTTCAACCCCATGATCCCAACAACATGACACCAAGAGAAGAAGTGGACAACCAACTCAATGCTTCCGCTTTGTTCATTCTTCAATCCGCCTTATCGCTCAAAGATCTCTCCCACTTGCGACCGTTCACCATCGCCAAAGATGCATGGGGGCACATCAAATCCTTTTATAAAGGGAGCTCAAGCATTAAAATATGCAACTTTGAGGTGGCATTAGTGCAACGACGTGCTATACAATCGGTTTTCAACCCCTTTCCGCGACGTAGTTTTAAACCGTCGCCTTGCATGTGTGGGCGATAGGGGGGTCCATCTCACACGACACGGAAAAATCATTGGCGATGGTGATCGATGAACACAAATATTTTGCAGAACTAAGCGTATGGTGATACGTCCAAAATGCATCACTATTTGTACCTAATTTGTCTCTATTCATTGATATATTCGACATTATGATGATGTACTTATAGTGTTTTGGCTTATTTTACACAGTTTACAACTTTCCGGTGCCGAAACAGCAAACGCGGGATTCAGTGAAGAGAATGGCACGAAGAGTTACCATATCAGAACATCTCCAACTGCGCTGAAATTTTGAGGGAAGGAGTTTCCAAACAGATCACGAAGACAGGCCGAAGAAGGGCCGAAGGGGGACCACAGGTCACCCAGGCGACCTGCTGGTGCGTGCCACCCCTAGGCCGCGCCCAGAGGCCACCTGGCTGGTGGGTCCCGCCTCCGGCGCTCTCCTTTGACCTATATCATCCCCTTGACCTAAAAGTTATGGGAACATAAGTTTTTCCGGAGTTCCGTCGCCGCTCCGGGGCGGAAACCTACACAGAAGAAAAGACCTTTCCGTCAGGAAGATTCCGCCGAGGAGAACTCCTCCCGCAGGGGGAGATCGTCATCATCGTCATCACTATTGTCACGGGCATCATCGAGATCATCATCACCATTACCCTCAACACCAACACCATCTCCATCTTCACCCCATCTTACTTTACCATTGCAATCGGAGTTATACCTTGCACTATACATCCCCTTTACTCTAGCGGTGTTGATTACTCTTTTGTGGTGAATGCTATTGAGTTTTGTTGGAGAATAATTGTTATGACCAGATTGTTCATCATATTTTCATCACCCCTGATCATGATCTCTTTTATGTCTTGTGAGTAGTTACTTTAGTTCTTGAGGACATGGGAGAAGTCTAGTTGCTAGTAGTCATATGATGTTGAAGTAATATGTGTTGATTGATATTTAAGTTATGGTGTTATTATTATAGTGGTGTTATGTGAACGTCGACTATATAACACTTCGCCTTTTTAAGTACCTAGGGGAATGCATCATGTATAAAGAATGCTTATGGTGGGTTGCCGGAGTGACAGAAACCTGAATCCCAGTTCACATACTTTTGCATGAGGGAGTATTGGATCCTAAAGCTTATTGCTATGGTTAGGTTTCGCCTTAATTTCTCTCTTGTATTTGCGGACGCTTGCAAGAGGGATTAATCATAAGAGTGTACTTGTCTTAGCCTAGACGGTGCACTAGTTAAGATCCACCCACATAACACTTATCAATACAAAACATAGTACTAGACAGAATATGGCGAAAGCACTTGACTATCTCTCCCATGTGTCCTCGGGAACGCCTTAGTATTTATAAGTTTAGTCCCTTGGCTTATCCTTTGTGTTCAAAAGGATTGGGCCAGTTGCTCCACCTCGGCACCATTTACTTTCCTTGCATTTATTTCCTTGTTGCTTATACTAGAAAACCCATAAAAAGTTACCTTTCAGTACTTGCAGTTATTCCTTGCTCAAGATCGCTTGTCAGTACCTTCTGATCCTCGTTGGGTTCGACACTCCTACTTATTAAAAAGGCTACGATAGATCCCCTACACTTGTGGGTCATCAAGACCATTTTCTAGCGCCGTTGCCGGGGAGTGTAGCGTTATTGGTAAGGAAACCTTTACGCTGTACGTGCTGTTTTTATTTCACTGATTCCGTTTTTTGTCCCTATGGACAACTCTGCTCTTAGTTTGTTGCTTGTGGGGAACCACCCAAACACTATTGTGATCGAGAAGCCTCCCCCGCCTACTTAAATTGTGCCCTTTAAAATACCAACTGGTATTATTGATTGTGTCTTAGCTAATCGATATGCAGGAGATAGACATCTAGGTGAACACTTGCTATATGTTTCACAACTATGCTCCTTATTCAAGCTTGCAGGTATAACAATAGATTTTGTTATGAGAAAGCTATTTTATCTATCACTAAGAGATAAGGCTTTGGATTGGTATAGGCTTCTTGATAACTCCCATTTACTAAATTGGCAAGATCTTATGCCACTCTTTTATACAAAGTTTTATCCTCTTCATGAAATACATCGAGACAGGAACTATATTTATAACTTTTGGTCTCGTGACGGAGAAAGCATCGCTCAAGATTGGGGGAGATTCAAGGCCCTAATGCTCAAATGTCCCAATCATGAGCTCTCCAAGGAAATTATTCTTACAAATTTTTATGCAAGGTTTTCTCATCAAGATAAAGAGATGCTTGATGCCTCCTCTAGTGGGGCATTCTCCAACAAAAGCACTGAAGCTAAGTGGGATCTTATTGAAAGGATCCAGAAGAACACTTAAGATTGGGAGATTGATAAAGGTATTGAACCCGTTATAAATTATGAGCATGATTACATTGAGAGCTATGTGGAAACTGATTACTTCAATACCTTTTGTGCTAAGATTGGTCTTGATTCCCGGCTTCTAATTGATTTTTGCAAAGATTTTGCCTCTCATATTGACTCTTCTAAGAAGAGGGAGGATCAACCCCATAAACCTTTTAAGGATTTACCTGTTGATATTAAGGTTGTTGACCCTATCTTGCCTGCAGTTTTATATGAAAATCCCCCTTTTCCCACCAGGATGAGGGAGCATTCCTTTGTCACAGGCATACTGAATAAAAGTGAAAAAACGACTGAGGAGCATGAGGATGTGATTAAGGTCGATCCTCAAGTTGCATTAGTCAAGGATCTTGTTACTAGTAATATTGAGGATTCCAATATATTTTTTGTGTTGTTTCTACTAACCTTGTTACAGCCAAGAATAAAGGCCCAATTTCAGGTACTCCAGTGGTATCTGTTAAAATAGGAGATCATAATTATTATGGGCTATGTGATTTGGGATCCAGTGCTAGTGCTATTCCTTTTTCACTTTATCAAGAGATCATGAATGAGATTCTACCTTGTGAAATTGAAGAAGTTGATGTTACTATTCATCTTGCAAACAAAGAAACTATCTCTCCTATTGGAATTGTGCGAGATGTTGAAGTTCTATGTGGAAAGGTAAAATATCCTACCGACTTTCTAGTACTTGGCTCAGTACAAGATATTTTTTGCCTTATTATCTTCGGTAGGCCCTTTTGTTGGGGAACGTCGCATGGGAAACAAAAATTTTCCTATGCGCACGAAGACCTATCATGGTGATGTCCATCTACGAGAGGGGATGAATGATCTACGTACCCATGTAGACCGTACAGCATAAGCGTTAGTGAACGCGGTTGATGTAGTGGAACGTCCTCACGTCCCTCGATCCGCCCCGCAAACAATCCCGCGATCAGTCCCACGATCTAGTACCGAACGGACGGCACCTCCGCGTTCAGCACATGTACAGCTCGACGGTGATCTCGGCCTTCTTGATCCAGCAAGAGAGACGGAGAGGTAGAAGAGTTCTCCGGCAGCGTGACGGTGCTCCGGAGGTTGGTGATGATCTCGTCTTAGCAGGCTCCGCCTGAGCTCCGCAGAAACGCGATCTAGAGGAAAAACCGTGGAGGTATGTGGTCGGGCTGCCGTGGAAAAGTCGTCTCAAATCAGCCCTAAAACCTCCGTATATATAGGTGGGAGAGAGGGGACCTTGCCTTGGGGCTCAAGGAGCCCCAAGGGGGTCGGCCGAGCCAAAGGGGGGAAGGACTCCCCCCCAAACCGAGTCCTACTTGGTTTGGTGGGTGGAGTCCCCCTTTCCTTTCCCACCTCCTCTTTTTTTCTCTTTGATTTTTCTTCCAATGCATATAGGGCCCTTTTGGGCTGTCCCACCAGCCCACTAAGGGCTGGTGCGCCACCCTCAAGGCCTATGGGCTTCCCCGGGGTGGGTTGCCCCCCCGGTGAACTCCCGGAACCCATTCGTCATTCCCGGTACATTCCCGGTAACTCCGAAAACCTTCCGGTAATCAAATGAGGTCATCCTATATATCAATCTTCGTTTCCAGACCATTCCGGAAACCCTCGCGACGTCCGTGATCTCATCCGGGACTCCGAACAACATTCGGTAACCAACCATATAACTCAAATACGCATAAAACAACGTCAAACCTTAAGTGGGCAGACCTTGCGGGTTCGAGAACTATGTAGACATGACCCGAGAGACTCCTCGGTCAATATCCAATAGCGGGACCTGGATGCCCATATTGGATCCTACATATTCTACGAAGATCTTATCGTTTGAACCTTAGTGCCAAGGATTCATATAATCCCGTATGTCATTCCCTTTGTCCTTCGGTATGTTACTTGCCCGAGATTCGATCGTCAGTATCCCCATACCTATTTCAATCCCGTTTACCGGCAAGTCTCTTTACTCGTTCCGTAATACAAGATCCCGCAACTTACACTAAGTCACATTGCTTGCAAGGCTTATGTGTGATGTTGTATTACCGAGTGGGCCCCGAGATACCTCTCCGTCACACGGAGTGACAAATCCCAGTCTTGATCCATACTAACTCAACGAACACCTTCGGAGATACCTGTAGAGCATCTTTATAGTCACCCAGTTACGTTGCGACGTTTGATACACACAAAGTATTCCTCCGGTGTTAGTGAGTTATATGATCTCATGGTCATAGGAACAAATACTTGACATGCAGAAAACAGTAGCAATAAAATGACACGATCAACATGCTACGTCTATTAGTTTGGGTCTAGTCCATCACGTGATTCTCCTAATGACGTGATCCAGTTATCAAGCAACAACACCTTGTTCGTAATCAGAAGACACTAACTATCTTTGATCAACTGGATAGCCAACTAGAGGCTTGCTAGGGACAGTGTTTTGTCTATGTATCCACACATGTAAATGAGTCTTCATTCAATACAATTATAGCATGGATAATAAACAATTATCTTGATACAGGAATTATAATAATAACTATATTTATTATTGCCTCTAGGGCATAATTCCAACAGTCTCCCACTTGCACTAGAGTCAATAATCTAGCCCTCACATCATCATGCGAATTACATTGTAATAAATCTAACACCCATACAGTTTTGGTGTTGATCATGCTTTGGCCATGGAAGACGTTTAGTCAGCGGGTGTGCTACATTCAGATCCGTGTGCACTTTGCATATATTTACGTCCTCTCCTTCGACGTAGTCGCGGATGAGGTTGAAGCGTCGTTTGATGTGTCTGGACTTCTTGTGAAACCGTGGTTCCTTTGCTAAGGCAATGGCACCCGTGTTGTCACAGAACAAGGTTATTGGATTCAGTGCGCTTGGCACCACTCCAAGATCCATCATGAATTCCTTCATCCAGACACCCTCCTTAGCCGCCTCCGAGGCAGCCATGTACTCCGCTTCACATGTAGAATCTGCTACGACGCTTTGCTTGGAACTGCACCAGCTTACCGCACCCCCATTAAGAATAAATACGTATCCGGTTTGCGACTTAGAGTCGTCCGGATCTGTGTCAAAGCTTGCATCGACGTAACCTTTTACGGCGAGCTCTTCGTCACCTCCATACACGAGAAATATCTCCTTAGTCCTTTTCAAGTACTTAAGGATATTCTTGACCGCTGTCCAGTGATCCACTCCTGGATTACTCTGGAACCTACCTGCCTTACTTATGGCCAGGCTAACGTCCGGTCTAGTGCACAGCATTGCATACATGATAGAACCTATGGTTGAAGCATAGGGGACGGAACGCATATGCTCTCTATCTTCATCAGTTGCTGGGCACTGAGTCTTACTCAATCTCGTACCTTGTAAAACTAGCAAGAACCCCTTCTTGGACTGTTCCATTTTGAACCTCTTCAAAACTTTATCAAGGTATGTGCTTTGTGAAAGTCCTATCAGGCGTTTTGATCTATCCCTATAGATCTTAATGCCTAGAATGTAAGCAGCTTCTCCTAGGTCCTTCATAGAGAAACTTTTATTCAAGTAATCCTTTATGCTCTCCAAAAACTCTACGTTGTTTCCAATCAGCAATATGTCATCCACATATAATATTAGAAACGCCACAGAGCTCCCACTCACTTTCTTGTAAATACAAGATTCTCCAACCACTTGTATAAACCCAAATGCTTTGATCACCTCATCAAAGCGTTCGTTCCAACTCCGAGATGCTTGCACCAGTCCATAAATGGATCGCTGGAGCTTGCACACCTTGTTAGCATTCTTAGGATCGACAAAACCTTCGGGTTGCATCATATACAATTCTTCCTTAAGGAAACCATTAAGGAATGCCGTTTTGACATCCATCTGCCAGATTTCATAATCGAAAAATGCAGCTATTGCTAACATGATTCTGACAGACTTAAGCATCGCTACAGGTGAGAATGTCTCATCGTAGTCAACTCCTTGAACTTGTGAAAAACCCTTTGCCACAAGTCGATCTTTATAAACGGTCACATTGCCGTCAGCGTCCGTCTTCCTCTTAAAGATCCATTTGTTCTGAATAGCCTTGCGGCCCTCAGGCAGTACCTCCAAAGTCCACACTTTGTTCTCATACATGGATCCTATCTCGGACTTCATGGCTTCTAGCCATTTGTTGGAATCTCGGCCCACCATTGCTTCTTCATAATTTGCAGGTTCATTGTTGTCCAACAACATGATTGACAAGACGGGATTACCGTACCACTCTAGAGGAGCACGTGGTCTCGTCGACCTGCGTGGTTCGACAGAAACTTGAACCGGAGTTTCATGATCATCATCATTAACTTCCTCCTCAGCCGGCGTCACAATGACAGAGGTTTCCCCTTGCCCTGCGCCACCATCCAGAGGGATGAGAGGTTCAATAACCTCGTCAAGTTCTATCTTCCTCCCACTCAATTCTCTCGAGAGAAACTCCTTCTCGATAAAAGCTCCGTTTTTAGCAACAAACACTTTGCCCTCGGATTTGAGATAGAAGGTGTACCCAACTGTCTCTTTTGGGTAACCTATGAAGACGCACTTTTCCGCTTTGGGTTCCAGCTTTTCAGGCTGAAGCTTTTTGACATAAGCATCACATCCCCAGACTTTAAGAAACGACAACTTTGGCCTTTTGCCATACCACAGTTCGTATGGTGTCGTCTCAACGGATTTTGATGGTGCCCTATTTAAAGTGAATGCAGCTGTTTCTAATGCATAACCCCAAAACGATAACGACAAATCGGTAAGAGACATCATAGATCGCACCATCTCTAATAAAGTACGATTACGACGTTCGGACACACCATTACGCTGTGGTGTTCCAGGCGGTGTCAAGTGTGAAACAATTCCACATTGTCTTAAGTGAGCATCAAACTCGAAACTCAGATATTCACCCCCACGATCAGACCGTAGGAACTTGATCTTCTTGTTACGATGATTTTCAACTTCACTCTGAAATTGCTTGAACTTTTCAAATGTTTCAGACTTGTGCTTCATCAAGTAGACATAAACATATCTACTCAAATCGTTAGTGAAGGTGAGAAAATAACGATATCCGCCGCGTGCCTCCACGCTCATCGGACCACACACATCGGTATGTATGATTTCCAACAAGTCACTTGCACGCTCCATTGTTCCGAAGAACGGAGTCTTAGTCATCTTTCCCATGAGGCATGGTTCGCACGTGTCAAGTGAATCAAAGTCAAGTGACTCCAAAAGTCCATCAGCATGGAGTTTCTTCATGCACTTTACACCAATATGACCTAAGCGACAGTGCCACAAAAATATGGCGCCATCATTGTTAACTCTAACTCTTTTGGTCTCAATGTTATGTATGTGTGTATCGCTATCAAGATTCAATATGAACAATCCTCTCACATTGGGTGCATGACCATAAAATATGTTACTCATAGAAATAGAACAACCATTATTCTCTGACTTAAAAGAGTAACCGTCTCGCAATAAACAAGATCCAGATATAATGTTCATGCTCAACGCAGGCACTAAATAACAATGATTTAAGTTCATAACTAATCCTGATGGTAACTGAAGTGAAACTGTGCCGACGGAGATTGCATCAATCTTGGAACCATTTCCTACGCGCATCGTCACTTCATCTTTCGCCAGCCTTCGTCTATTCCGCAGTTCCTGTTTCGAGTTGCAAATATGAGCAACAGAACCGGTATCGAATACCCACGCACTACTACGAGAGCCGGTTAAGTACACATCAATAACTTGTATATCAAATATACCTGATTTTTCTTTGGCCGCCTTCTTATCTGCCAGATACTTGGGGCAATTGCGCTTCCAGTGACCCATACCCTTGCAATAGTAACACTCCGTTTTAGGCTTAGGTCCAGCTTTGGGTTTCTTCGTCGGATTGGCAACAGGCTTGCCGCTCCTCTTTGAATTACCCTTCTTGCCTTTGCCGTTTCTCTTGAAACTAGTGGTCTTATTCACCATCAACACTTGATGCTCTTTACGGAGTTCAGACTCTGCGACTTTCAGCATCGCAAACAACTCGCCGGGAGACTTGTTCATCCCTTGCATGTTGTAGTTCAACAGAAAGCCTTTATAGCTTGGCGGCAGTGATTGAAGGATTCTGTCAGTGATAGCCTCTTGCGGGAGTTCAATCCCCAGCTCAGCTAGACGGTTTGAGTACCCAGACATTTTGAGCACATGTTCACTGACAGACGAGTTTTCCTCCATCTTGCAAGCATAGAATTTATCGGACGTCTCATAACTCTCGATCTGGGCGTTCTTCTGAAAGATAAACTTCAACTCCTGGAACATCTCAAATGCTCCATGACGTTCAAAGCGACGTTGAAGTCCCGGTTCTAAGCCATACAAGACTGCACATTAAACTACTGAGTAGTCCTCCTTACGTGCTAACCAAGCGTTCTTAACATCCTGATCAGCCGTAGCGGGTGGTTCATCTCCTAGCGCAGCATTAAGGACATAATCCTTCTTCCCAGCTTGTAAGATTAGCTTAAGATTACGAGCCCAGTCTACAAAGTTGCTTCCATCATCTTTCAACTTAGCTTTCTCTAGGAACGTATTAAAATTCAGGGTGACTGTCGCGTGAGCCATGATCTACAACACAAATATATTCAAAGTGGACTTAGACTATGTTCAAGATAATTAGAGTTTAACTTAATCAAATTATTCGCTAAACTCCCACTCAAAAAGTACATCTCTCTAGTCATTTGAGTGGTTCATGATCCACTTACACTAGCTCAAGTCCGATCATCACGTGAGTTGAGCATAGTTTCAGTGGTAAGCATCCCTATGCTAATCATATCATCTATGTGATTCATGATCGACCTTTCGATCTCATGTGTTCCGAGGCCATGTCTGCACATGCTAGGATCGTCAAGCTTAACCCGAGTGTTCCGCGTGCGCAACTGTTTTGCACCCGTTGTATGTGAACGTTGAGTCTATCACACCCGATCATCACGCGGTGTCTCGAAACGACGAACTGTAGCAATGGTGCACAGTCGGGGAGAACACAATTTCGTCTTGAAATTTTAGTGAGAGATCACCTCATAATGCTACCATCGTTCTAAGCAAAATAAGGTGCATAAAAGGATTAACATCACATGCAATTCATAAGTGACATGATATGGCCATCATCATGTGCTTCTTGATCTCCATCACCAAAAGCACCGGCACGATCTTCTTGTCACCGTCGCCACACCATGATCTCCATCAACGTGTTGCCATCAAGGTTGTCGTGCTACTCATGCTATTACTACTAAAGCTACATCCTAGCAAAATAGTAAACGCATCTGCAAGCACAAACATTAGTATAAAGATAACCCTATGGCTCCTGCCGGTTGCCGTACCATCGACGTGCAAGTCGATATTATCTATTACAACATGATCATCTCATACATCCAATATATCACATCACATCGTTGTCCATATCACATCACAAGCATACCCTGCAAAAACAAGTTAGACGTCCTCTAATTTTGTTGTTGCATGTTTTACATGGTGACCACGGGTATCTAGTAGGATCGCATCTTACTTACGCAAACACCACAACGGAGATATATGAGTTGCTATTTAACCTCATCCAAGGACCTCCTCGGTCAAATCCGATTCAACTAAAGTTGGAGAAACCGACACTTGCCAGTCATCTTTGAGCAACGGGGTTACTCGTAGCGATGAAACCAGTCTCTCGTAAGCGTACGAGTAATGTCGGTCCAAGCCGCTTCAATCCAACAATACCGCGGAATCAAGAAAAGACTAAGGAGGGCAACAAAATGCACATCACCGCCCACAAAAACTTTTGTGTTCTACTCGAGAAGACATCTACGCATGAACCTAGCTCATGATGCCACTGTTGGGGAACGTCGCATGGGAAACAAAAATTTTCCTACGCGCACGAAGACCTATCATGGTGATGTCCATCTACGAGAGGGGATGAGTGATCTACGTACCCTTGTAGACCGTACAGCAGAAGCGTTAGTGAACGCGGTTGATGTAGTGGAACGTCCTCACGTCCCTCGATCCGCCCCGCGAACAATCCCACGATCAGTCCCACGATCTAGTACCGAACGGACGGCACCTCCGCCTTCAGCACACGTACAACTCGACGATGTTCTCGGCCTTCTTGATCCAGCAAGAGAGATGGAGAGGTAGAAGAGTTCTCCGGCAGCGTGACGGCGCTCCGGAGGTTGGTGATGATCTCGTCTCAGCAGGGCTCCACCCGAGCTCCGCAGAAACGCGATCTAGAGGAAAAAACCGTGGAGGTATGTGGTCGGGCTGCCGTGGAAAAGTCGTCTCAAATCAGCCCTAAAACCTCCGGATATATAGGTGGGAGAGAGGGGACCTTGCCTTGGGGCTCAAGGAGCCCCAAGGGGGTCGGTCGAGCCAAAGGGGGGAAGGACTCCCCCCAAACCGAGTCCTACTTGGTTTGGTGGATGGAGTCCCCCTTTCCTTTCCCACCTCCTCTTTTTTTTCTTTTCTCTTTGATTTTTCTTCCAATGTGCATAGGGCCCTTTTGGGCTGTCCCACCAGCCCACTAAGGGCTAGTGCGCCACCCTCAAGGCCTATGGGCTTCCCCGGGGTGGGTTGCCCCCCCGGTGAACTCCCGAAACCCATTCGTCATTCCCAGTACATTCCCGGTAACTCCGAAAACCTTCCGGTAATCAAATGAGGTCATCCTATATATCAATCTTCGTTTCGAGACCATTCCGGAAACCCTCGCGACATTTGTGATCTCATCCGGGACTCCGAACAACATTCGGTAACCAACCATATAACTCAAATACGCATAAAACAACGTCAAACCTTAAGTGTGCAGACCCTGCGGGTTCGAGAACTATGTAGACATGACACGAGAGACTCCTCGGTCAATATCCAATAGCGGGACCTGGATGCCCATATTGGATCCTACATATTCTACGAAGATCTTATCGTTTGAACCTCAGTGCCAAGGATTCATATAATCCCGTATGTCATTCCCTTTGTCCTTCGGTATGTTACTTGCCCGACATTCGATCGTTAGTATCCCCATACCTATTTCAACCTCGTTTACCGGCAAGTCTCTTTACTCGTTCCGTAATACAAGATCCCGCAACTTACACTAAGTCACATTGCTTGCAAGGCTTATGTGTGATGTTGTATTACCGAGTGGGCCCCGAGATACCTCTCCGTCACACGGAGTGACAAATCCCAGTCTTGATCCATACTAACTCAACGAACACCTTCGGAGATACCCATAGAGCATCTTTATAGTCACCCAGTTACGTTGCGACGTTTGATACACACAAAGTATTCCTCCGGTGTTAGTGAGTTATATGATCTCATGGTCATAGGAACAAATACTTGACACGCAGAAAACAGTAGCAACAAAATGACACGATCAACATGCTACGTCTATTAGTTTGGGTCTAGCCCATCACGTGATTCTCCTAATGACGTGATCCAGTTATCAAGCAACAACACCTTGTTTATAATCAGAAGACACTGACTATCTTTGATCAACTGGCTAGCCAACTAGAGGCTTGCTAGGGACAGTGTTTTGTCTATGTATCCACACATGTAAATGAGTCTTCATTCAATACAATTATAGCATGGATAATAAACAATTATCTTGATACAGGAATTATAATAATAACTATATTTATTATTGCCTCTAGGACATAATTCCAACACCTTTCTCAAAACTGGTGGAGCTATTATAGATTGCAGGAAAGGAAATGTATTTGTTGAATTTAATGGTGAGCCATGTGAATTTAACTTTTCTAAATTCTCGAAGCAAACTCGTGGTACTGATTTGCCTAGTAATGATAAAATTATTGAAGAGATTGCTTCTATTGCTATTCCTCCTAACGATCCTTTGCAGCAATTTATGGAGGACCACGAGAATGACATGCATATGCAGGAAAGGAATGGGCTAGATGACATATTCTTGAGACAACCTGCTATCCTGAAGCACAACCTTCCGGTTGAGCCTTTGGGAATTTTATCGAAACCAAAAGAAGACCCGGTGTTTGATCTTAAACCTCTTCCGAGTACGCTCAAGTATGCTTATTTAGATGAAAAGAAAGTATATCTTGTTATTATCAATTCTAACCTTTCAGGATATGAAGAAGAGCGATTATTGGAAGTCCTTCGTAAACACCGAGGCGCTATAGGATATACCCTTGATGATCTTAAGGGGATTAGTCCATCTATTTGTCAGCATACTATCAATCTTGAGCCTGATGTTAAACCGGTTGTTGATCACCAACGACGGTTGAACCCAAAGATGAAGGATGTTGTGAGGACCGAAATCCTCAAGCTTCTAGCCGCAGGTATTATCTACCCTATAGTTGATAGTAAGTGGGTAAGTCCGGTACATTGTGTTTCCAAGAAAGGAGGTACGACTGTAGTTCCTAATGATAAGAACGAACTAATACATCAAAGGATTATTATTGGATACACAATGTGTATTGATTATAGGAAGCTGAACAAGGCAACCTGGAATGACCACTCCGCTGTCGTTCATCGATCAAATGCTTGAAAGGTTATCCAAAAACACTCACTTTTGCTATCTTGATGGATATTCTGGCTTCTCTCAAATTCATGTTAACACTGCTGATCAAGAGAAGTCCACTTTTACTTGTCCTTTTGGTGCTTATGCTTATAGACGTATGCCTTTTGGTTTATGCAATGCTCCTGCTACTTTTCAAAGGTGTATGTCCGCTATCTTTCATGGTTTTTGTGAGGAAATTGTGGAGGTCTTCATGGACGATTTCTCTATCTATGGAACCTCTTTTGACCATTGTCTCCACAACCTTAATAAAGTTTTGCAGAGATGTGAGGAGACGAACTTGGTACTCAACTGGGAGAAGTGACACTTCATGATCAATGAGGGAATTGTTCTTGGCCACAAGATTTCGGAAAAGGGAATCGAGCTGGACAGGGCAAAGGTCGAAGCAATCGAGAAGATGCCTTATCCAAAGGACATCAGAGGTATTCGTAGTTTCCTTGATCATGCTGGTTTCTATAGAAGATTTATTAAAGACTTTTCTAAGACTTCGAAACCCCTCACTAATCTTCTCCAGAAGGATATTTCTTTTGTGTTTGATGAAGATTGTAAGGAAGCCTTCGAAGTTCTTAAGAAAGCCTTGATAACCGCCCCTATAGTCCAACCACCTGATTGGAATTTGCCTTTTGAAATCATGTGTGACGCTAGTGATTTTACTATTGGAGCTATGTTAGGACTAAGGGTTGATAAGAAATTGAATGTTATACATTATGCTAGCAAAACCCTTGATAGTGCTCAAAAGAATTACGCTACTACTGAGAAAGAATTTTTAGCGGTAGTGTTTGCTTGTGATAAGTTTAGGCCTTACATTGTTGATTCAAAAGTCATCATTCATACTGATCATGCTGATATTAAGTATCTTATGGAAAAGAAGGATGCCGAACCAAGGCTTATCAGATGGGTCCTTCTTCTTCAAGAATTTGATTTGCAGATTGTTGATAGGAAGGGAGGAGACAACCCTGTAGCAGACAACCTTTCCAGGATGGAGGACATACCACATGATCCTATTCCGGTCAATGATAGTTTTCCTGATGAACACTTAGCTATTTTGAAAGTACAATCTAATTCTGATCCTTGGTATGCAGATTATGCTAACTTTATTGTTGCAAAGTTTTTGCCTCCACGTTTAACATTTCAGCACAGGAAGAAGTTCTTCCATGACTTGAGGCATTACTTCTGGGATGACCCACATATTTTTAGAGAAGGTGCCGGTGGGATCTTGAGGAGATGCATACTGGAGCATGAGCAGAAGGATATCTTGAGACAATTTCATAACAGTCCTTATGGAGGACATCATGCCGGTGAGAGGACCGCACACAAGGTTCTCCAGTCAGGTTTTTATTGGCCTACTCTCTTTAAAGACGCTAGAAATTATGTTTTATTTTGTGATAAGTGCCAGAGAGTTGGTAATATTAGTAGGAGAAATGAGATGCCTATGAATTATTCTCTAGTCATTGAGCCTTTTGATTGATGGGGTTTTGATTTTATGGGTCCTTTTCCTCCTTCACACAAATACACTCACATCTTAGTAGCTATTGATTATGTGACCAAGTGGGTTGAAGCAATCCCCACTGAAAGTGCTGATCACAAGACATCTTTGAAAATGCTCAAGGATGTAATCTTCCCTAGGTTTGGTGTACCTAGGTACCTCATGACTGATGGAGGATCACATTTCTACACATGGTGCTTTTAGAAAAGCTCTAGCGAAATATTATGTTAATCATAGAATTGCTTCACCTTATCACCCTCAGACAAGTGGGCAAGTTGAGATCACAAATAGAGAGATCAAGTTGATCTTGTAAAAGACAGTGAACGGTTCTAGAAGGGACTGGTCCAAAAAGCTAGGAGATGCCTTGTGGGCGTATAGAACTGCTTACAAAAATCCCATGGGATGTTTCTGTATAAGCTGGTCTATGGCAAGGCATCCCATCTACCTTTAGAGTTAGAGCACAAAGCTTTCTAGGCTGTTAGAGAGCTTAATGCTGACCCAAAGCTTGCTGGTGAAAAACGTCTCATGAACTTGACTTCTCTAGACGAGTGGAGAAGTGAAGCTTACGAAAGCGCAAAAATGTTCAAAGAAAAAGTAAAGAAGTGGCATGACAAGAGAATTTTGAAACGTGAATTTAACATTGGTGATAAAGTTTTGTTGTATAGATCTCGTTTCAAGTTTTCTCCAGGTAAATTACTTTCCAAGTGGGAAGGACCGTACCATATCGAAGAAGTCTACCGCTCTAGTGCAATCAATATTAATAATTTTGAAGGAACAAAACCACATGTTGTGAATGGGAGAAGACTCAAGCATTACATGGCTGGAGACCCCATCAATGTGGAGGTGGATGTGATACAACTTCCACTCATGAAGAACATATTGCAACACCCTGTCAGACACTGGCAGAAGCAGAATAAGAGTTGGTATGGAATACGGTAAGGAAACTTCACGCACATAGATAAAAGTTCCATATTATGCGTTTTTGAAAAAAAATAGGAAAATTCCAAGCCGAAGTGGAGCCGGAGAGGAGCTCCAGGTGCTCCAGGTGACCTGGTGGCGCGGGCTACCTCCTAGCCGCGCGAGGAGGCCACCTGGACCACCCGGAGTCCGTCTCCGACCCCACTTCAAATTGTTACTTTCCTTTTGATGCAGAAATTTTTGCTATATATTTTCCCGGATCGTCCCGGCTTTGTATCTTGCGATTTCGTGCGTTTTATTTTGTAACATCCCAAAATTATAAATTTTGGAATGTTAATATAATTATTAGATTGATTGTTTGTTTGTTTGAGTGATTGAAACTTGAGTGGAATTTGAAACTTCTCAAAAAAATGAGAGGGAATAAAATGACTTTCCCTAAATTTTCTATTTTGAATCCCTTTTCAATTTTGAGTTTGAATATTTTCAAAACCCTTTGATTAAAGAAAAATCAAACAAGAGGAGCAAAATGACCCTCCAAAATCAGAGACAATGTTTTGATTCAAATTTTAAGTATTTGCAATTTATTTGAAATTCAAATTCCTTTTCATTTTAAAGTTATTGCAAAAAATATTTTTTTTAAAAAGTATTTTTTTTGGTTTTGAAAATATGTTCATGTTTTAGAAAATTTTGATATATAATATGTCTATATAAAAGTATTACAAATTTTGTTTTATTTAGTTTCCTTTATGGTTTTTGTATAAAAGGAAACAAATCACTTTATTTGGAAAGTTATCTCGGCTCATTAGGAAATCCGAATCTGGCCCATTATTACCTTTCTTCTACCTCCAGCGCTTTCCTTTCCCTGGCCATGGCAGGCACCTCACAGGAAGGTTCCTCCCGGGATTCGCGAGATTCTTTCCCTCCAAGCACCTCCCACCACCCCTATAAAACCCCCTCGACCTCCTCTTTCCATTCCCCTCAAAAAATCTCCGTTTCCCTGCCTGTAGCCACCGCGCCACCATCTCCATTTTCCCTACCACACCAAGCTCGGCAGGAGCTTAACCCCAGCCCCTGCAGGAGCTCCCTGCCTTGCCCCAGTGCCTTCCCCTACCCCCCTGCGTGCCCCACCCCTCCTCCGCCGATTCCTCACCCCACCGGCGACCTCCCCACCTCGCCGGAGCAGCTACCTCGCCGGAGTTCTTCCTCTCTGTCACCCATGGTGAGATTCACGAAATCCCGTATTGCAGTTTTTCTCAGAAAATTGCAATCTTAGAAAACTCATATCTATTAGTCTATAACTCCGAATTAGGTGATTCTTTTTGCGTTGGATCACACATTTTATGTAGTTTCTGTAGATATATAGTTTGTCTATGTTTGGATTTATAAAAATTGAGTTAGATCAGATTTGAATTAAAGCTTGTTTTGCTTATTTCGGGAGTTTAAAAATAGCTTTTAATTTGATTCTTTTTGCTGCTGCTTCCTATTGATCATATCTTTCAGTAGTTTAAGTTTCAATTTTTTTTAAATAATTTTACTTAGGGTTTTAAGCAAAACAGATTCTGCTTTAGCCTTTTTTGTTTTCTTGCTATTTCTTTTGTATTAACTGTTCTTAATTTGTTTTTTTGTAATTGTGACAAGTTATATTTTGTTTTCTGATATTTACCAGTAACTTTTCAACAACAACAAAATTTTATTTTATTTATTCCTATTTGTTTGCATGGAATCAATTCTACTTCTATACTAACTTGCGAATTGATTGCATTGCTAGTTTGATTTCCTATTTTGAAAATACTTACAAAATAATATTGTTTTGTAAATTTTACTTCTGTTATCTTAGTTATTTTATATTTTGTTTTCTTTTATTTTTTCTATTTTAGTGTTTTATTTTCAGTTAGAACAAAAACTATATAGTGTTTGATGTAGTAGAAGGCTTCCTAGCTTCTTTGAAGTTTCCTTTGGATTTTTATCCGCTCTCTCTTATTGATTTTTGATTGCATCAACTTTTATTGCTGTTTGTTAATTGATTGCTAGAATGATTGCTAGTGTGAGTGCTTATGCGAATACTATGTTTGATTATATAGATTTCATCGGAGAGTGACGAATAGTTCTATCACGTATTTCCCGAGAACGAAAATTCTTCTTCGTCAACATCACCAGGCAAGTCATTTGATCATGTATCACCTATGTTTTATGCATCGTAGTTCTACCATCCTATGCCCAATTGCATGCTGAGTAGGTACTTGGAAATTATGGTTATATATTGCAGTATCATGTGGTAGGCACCCAACAACCCCGTTACTTGGCCCGGGACGACAAATCTCATATTGCTATGCTTGAGTAGACGGGATTCTGGTTGAGAGTTTACCACGAGTGATGCGAGAATAATTTAATAACCAAGACCGGTTAAGTCAAGACTTTTTCAAGACCTCGGACGCAATGCAACTCTGGGTGAAGGACGGTTGATCGGCTCCCTGGAGAACCCAGTGGATGACCCGGGATGCTGGAGAGGCCATGACATCCTGCGGAAAGCTTCACCCAGGCTAAAAGAGACGGACGGATATTTTCAAGACCCAAGGCTTACCTGCACAGCCACAAGTCATTATGGGCTCTGGCTTGGTTGGACAACGCGGCGACTCTGGACAGGCGGTGCTAGCAGATGTAGAAGAACGGTAGGAATGGATGGGCACCGACAGGGATTCAGAGGGACCCGTTGAAAGACCATGTTTTGATCATCCGGTCTTCAAACACCCTGAAGTGCGAGGACATACTCGGAGGCGATCAAATCTTGTGGGGAACGTGTGAAAAACTCTGCAGAGTACTCAAACCTAATCGATTAGCCGTGTCCACGGTCATGGACAACTTGAGCCAAAGGAACTGAAGTTATCTGGAATTCTCAACACCATTATATATATTTGATGTGGGTATTATTGATAACATGGGTATGAGAACTGGTTGGCGGAACCATCTCATTAACAACCAACAGTGTAGTAATATTTTGCTTTGAGCCCCTCTTGTTGTAGGAGAAAATTTGCTTTACGCTAAAACTTACAACACCACCTGCCATATATGCATGTAGAGATAGATGATTATATTTTACCCCCTCTCATATGTGACTTGCCGGCATATTCAATATGCTGACCTACATGGCTGCAACGTCTTATGTTGCAGATATTTTTCCTTCGACGAGTAAAAGTACGATTCAGGGTTACGGTCTACACTCAACTTGCCGTTGGTGTTTATTGGGACTCCACTCCCTTGACTGCTTCCGCTGAGATATTTAAGGTATATATCAGTTTTACGCTATTTACATGTGATTGCACTTTGATATATACATTGATGTACTGTGGGTGCCAGCATACTAATCCAGGGATGGCACAGAAACACAGAGGCTTGACTCGTCTTGAGTCGGGTCGCTACAGAAATGGTATCAGAGCACATGTTGACTGTAGGACGTGACCCTAGAAATTGGAAATTACTTAGGAAAGGATCTCTCTAAAATTTTATTTTCAAGAACACCTTTTACTTCTCATCTCTTCTGATTTCATCGAATGTTCTCTCTCGTCTAAAATAGTTAGACAATACCCTTACCCCTTTGACCTCATGAAGCATCAACGGAGTTCTACTTCAAAGTAAAGAGGATTTCACCATGCATTTGAAGAATTGAAGCTACACCTATAATTTTACTTAGGGTTTTAAGCAAAACAGATTCTGTTTTTTTTAACAGCCGCCCCCGAGCGTTTTTTTTCTTAGCTGGGCCGAATCCCACTTACCAGGGATCCCAAATCCTTTAAATCGGCCACCACCCCCTGCCTTTTCCCTCCCTCCTCCTCACTGCCAGTGGCCCCCCACCACCCGAGCATCTCCCCCACGTCGGCACCTCTCCTTCCTCCCTCGTCTCTTTCCTTTTCCCTGCTCACGACCGAGCCTACTCCCCAGACCACGGGATTCACCCCGAGTTCTTCTCCCTCTCCTTCCATAGCTCCCCTCTCCCTGGCCTATATAAGTGCCCCACCTCCGCCACCCCGTTCCCACCCCCGCCGCCGCCTCCCATCTCCCCTCGCCGCCGCCCTAGCCCTGCACCACCCCACTGGAGCAGCAACAGCAGCCCCGCTGCCCACCTTCGGCCACCCCGCAGGAGCGCCACCCGAGCCACCCCCGTGCCACCTGAGGCACCCCGCCGCCGCCAGCCCGTCACCCCACAGCCCCCCCGGAGCTCTCCCTCGCCGCCCGAGCCACCTCGCTGAAGCAGCGAGGCTGCACCTCATCTACCCCACAGGAGCAGTCCCCAGCACCCCCGGAGCCTCCTCTCCCCCCGACGCTTCCCCGAGGAGGAGTACTACCCCGCCGCCGCCTCCCCGACGCCACTACCGCCCCGGAGCCTCCCCTCCCTCGCCGGCCAGCCCCTCCCTCGCCGGAGTGCTGCCCAGCATGGTACTCCCTCCTTCTTCCTCTCTGTATTTTCTCTCTTCTGTTACTAGCCGTTAGATCTTGTACTAGTGGCCTGGATTAAATCACTAGATACCCATTCGGTCTAAATAAGAAAACCAGTGGGTTTTTTGTCACTTATGATTTAACCAGCAACTTTTCCTTAGCGTCGGCCGTTTGCCCGAAGCCATGCAACAAACACCACCGCAGCCAATAGCATCAGGACACGTGTACCCCTTTGTTAGTACTAGCTAGCTGCAGTTTTCTGTCAAAAATAGCAAAAACAGCAACTTTCAATCTTGTTTTGGCCACAACTTTTGATCCCGAAGTCCAATGACATTGATTCTTTTTCCAGTAGCTCACAAATTTGCTGTAGTTTTTAAAAACATATAATTCGTCTAGGTTTGAAATTTTTAAATATAAGTTAGAGCAGATTTAGTTTAAACCTTGTTTTGGCTATTCCAGGAGTTTAAAAAATGATTTTGAGTTGATTCTTTTTTCTACTGCTTTCTAGTGATAAAATCTTACTGTGGTAGAAGTTTAAGAATTTTTAAGTATTTTTACTAGTGTTTTCAACAGAAACAAGTTTCTGCCATACCGGCGCGTGATAAACTCTTTTGTTAGGCTTTCGCAAATCATTACTTGTGATGTTATTTCTTCTTGTGGCTTGATTTAAGTGTTTATGGTATGCTTTGTGTTTGTATCGGTGGATCATCCGGAGTGCGAAGCGTGTTACTTAGAAGCGCTCGAGCAAGACAACTATCATCAATGCAAGTCATCTTTGATCATGTTATTTTACCTATGTTTTCGATGCATGGTAGATCACCTTCCTTGCCCAATTTGCATGCTGCCTAGGTACTTGGGAACTTTAGTATAAGTTGTAGTATCATGTGGTAGGAACACAACAACCCCGATACTTGGCCCCGGGACGACAATTTCTTAATGCTATGCTTGAGTAGACGGGTTTTCGGTTGAGTGTATATCACGAGTGATGCGAGGTTGATATAATAATCAAGACCGGACTAAGACAAGATTTTCAAGACCTCGGACGCAATGCAACTCTGGGTGAAGGACGGTTGATCGGCTCCCTGGAAAACCCAGTGGATGCTGGAGAGGCCATGTCATCCTGCGGAAAGCTTCACCCAGGCTCAAAGAGACGGACGGATATTTTCAAGACCCAAGGCTTACCTGCACAGCCACAAGTCATTATGGGCTTTGGCTTGGTTGGACAACGCGTCGACTCTGGACAGGCGGTGCTAGCAGATGTAGACGAACGGTAGGAATGGATGGGCACCGGCAGGGATTCAGAGGGACCCGTTGAAAGACCATGTTTTGATCATCCGGTCTTCAAACACCCTGAAGTGCGAGGACAAACCCGGAAGCGATCAAATCTTGTGGGGAACGTGTGCAAAACTCTGCAGAGTACTCAAACCTAATCGATTAGCCGTATCCACGTTCATGGACAACTTGAGCCAAAGGAACTGAAGTTATCTGAAATTCTCAACACAAATAATAATATTGATGTGGGTATTATTGACAACATGGGTACGAGAATTGGTGGGTGGAACCATCTCGTTAACAACCAACAATGTAGTAACATTTTGCTTTTAGCCCCTCTTGATGTAGGAGAAAACTTGCTTTTCGCTAAAAATCTATAGCCCCACCTGCCATATATGCATATAGTATAGATGATTACTTTTCACCCCTCTCTTATGTGACTTGCCAGCATATTCAATATGCTGACCTACACGGCTGCAACGTCTTATGTTGCAGATATTTTCTTCGACGAGTAAGAGTACGATTCAGGGTTACGGTCTACACTCAACTTGCCGTTGGTGTTTATTGGGACTCCACTCCCTTGACCGCTTCCGCTGAGATAATTAAGGTATATATCAGTTTTACGCTATTTTACATGTGATTGCACTTTGATATATACATTGATGTACCGTGTGTGCCAGCATACTGATCCAGGGATGGCACAGAAACACAGAGGCTTGACTCGTTTTGAGTCGGGTCGCTACATATTTTTTCTATTTTAGTGTTTTATTTTCAGTTAGAACAAAAACTATATAGTGTTTGATGTAGTAAAAGGCTTCCTAGCTTCTTTGAAGTTTCCTTTGGATTTTTATCCGCTCTCTCTTATTGATTTTTGATTGCATCAACTTTTATTGCTGTTTGTTAATTGATTGCTAGAATGATTGCTAGTGTGAGTGCTTATGCGAATACTATGTTTGATTATATAGATTTCATCGGAGAGTGACAAATAGTTCTATCACGTATTTCTCGAGAACGAAAATTCTTCTTCGTCAACATCACCAGGCAAGTCATTTGATCATGTATCACCTATGTTTTATGCATCGTAGTTCTACCATCCTATGCCCAATTGCATGCTGAGTAGGTACTTGGAAATTATGGTTATATATTGCAGTATCATGTGGTAGGCACCCAACAACCCCGTTACTTGGCCCGGGACGACAAATCTCATATTGCTATGCTTGAGTAGACGAGATTCTGGTTGAGAGTTTACCACAAGTGATGCGAGAATAATTTAATAACCAAGACCGGTTAAGTCAAGACTTTTTCAAGACCTCGGACGCAATGCAACTCTGGGTGAAAGACGGTTGAGCGGCTCCCTGGAGAACCCAGTGGATGACCCGGGATGCTGGAGAGGCCATGACATCCTGCGGAAAGCTTCACCCAGGCTCAAAGAGACGGACGAATATTTTCAAGACCCAAGGCTTACCTGCACAGCCACAAGTCATTATGGGCTCTGGCTTGGTTGGACAACGCGGCGACCCTGGACAGGCGGTGCTAGCAGATGTAGAAGAACGATAGGAATGGATGGGCACCGACAGGGATTTAGAGGGACCCGTTGAAAGACCATGTTTTGATCATCCGGTGTTCAAACACCCTGAAGTGCGAGGACATACTCGGAGGCGATCAAATCTTGTGGGGAACGTGTGAAAAACTCTGCAGATTACTCAAACCTAATCGATTAGCCGTGTCCACGGTCATGGACAACTTGAGCCAAAGGAACTGAAGTTATCTGGAATTCTCAACACCATTATATATATTTGATGTGGGTATTATTGATAACCTGGGTATGAGAACTGGTTGGCGGAACCATCTCATTAACAACCAACAGCGTAGTAATATTTTGCTTTGAGCCCCTCTTGTTGTAGGAGAAAATTTGCTTTACGCTAAAACTTACAACACCACCTGCCATATATGCATGTAGAGATAGATGATTATATTTTACCCCCTCTCATATGTGACTTGCCGGCATATTCAATATGCTGACCTACATGGCTGCAACGTCTTATGTTGCAGATATTTTTCCTTCGACGAGTAAAAGTACGATTCAGGGTTACGGTCTACACTCAACTTGTCGTTGGTGTTTATTGGGACTCCACTCCCTTGACTGCTTCCGCTGAGATATTTAAGGTATATATCAGTTTTACGCTATTTACATGTGATTGCACTTTGATATATACATTGATGTACTGTGGGTGCCAGCATACTGATCCAGGGATGGCACAGAAACACAGAGGCTTGACTCGTCTTGAGTCGGGTCGCTACATATTTTCGATCTGCTTGTGCTAGGAGAACTTTCAGCAAACCTAGGTGCCATGGCTTCCCCGAAGTCCCCCAAGGACAAGTTCTTCGTCAACGTCATCAACCCTTACCTAGCAGAGGTAAAGAGACACCCTCAGACACTTTGGGTGGAGGATGGTGTCCTTCATAAAGAAGATCTGAAGGGACCTGTCAAAGAGGGGAGTACCGAGGCTAGGATGAAAGAGGTGGAGCAAGAAGTCTTCAAGTACAAGTTGATGATTGAGCGTGGTGTCAAGGCCAACTTCGATATCACCACCGAGCTGAAGAAGCAACATGAGAAGGATATGAAGGAAGTGCGATCAATCATATCCGCACTGGAAACCAAAGTGTTCGAGCTTCAAGGGCACATCTATGACCTTCCAAACCAGAACTGTGAGTATGAACTAAAGTTTTTGCGCATGGGCTTATCTACCGAAAGCAAGATCTTGGAGACTGAAGAATCCTGTGTGGAGGTAGGACCTCTGCCATGGAAGCGTTTCGCTAAGGATTAGCTGAGGAACAAGAACAAGGATGAAGAGTGGAACCTTCATGGGTAATGGCATTCCCTTAGCATGTTCCAAGCCTGGGGGAGTGCCCGGTATCTTTATTTTTATTTTTATCGCTTATCTTTTATGGTTAAGTTTAGTGTCATATCATGTCCAGGGAAGTTATCTTATGAAATAGGTGTTTGCATTGAGGTCTATCACTCCTTTGTGGAGAGTCTTGTATTCGTGAGTGTGCAGTCGTCTATGACGGAATATTAATGAGAAGTCTATGGGTTTCTTTGCTGCACTTGATATTCTCTTCATGCAATCGATCTTATATGCTGATTCTTATGGGAGTATTGATCTTACATATCAGGTATGGATTTGAAAACTTTATTTTATCTTGGCAAACATAGCATTGGTCATAGCAACAAGCATGAGTTTTTCTAGTAGCGACATAGCCAAAACATTTATGTTCTTATGCTTGAAGTGTTATGCTGACAAGGAAGACAACTAGATGTTTCAGGCCAATTCTTTATGTTAAACCTTATATTGTTTTGCATCCAAGTCAAATCATTTGTCTGCTCTAAAAAAATCTTTGCTCGCCAACCCTTGTACTAAGCGGGAATACTGCTTGTGCATCCATACCTTGAAGCCTCAACCTTCCCAAGAGTCCACCATACCTTCCCTACTACAAGAAATCTGTTAATACATGACAGTTCTAATCCGTCATGGGTTATCCCAAAACTGTCATGGGTGCGCAATCATGACGGATTGAGAATCCGTCATGTATATCGCGCCATAATTTGACATCATGCCGTCCACGACGGTTCTTGTGTGTCATGGATGTGTCGCAGGCCCACCCAAGGCCCAAACCATGGTGACGGAATAGACTGTCATGGACGAATGCCACGTTGAATTTTCAATTGACCAACTTGAATGACGTGGCAGCCTACATGGACACTATTTTTATCGTAGAAATCGTCATGGATTTCGAAACCTTTTAAATTTAATTCAACCCATTAGCCTATTTCATTCAACCCAATTTTCACCAAGTACATTTTTAAGCATAATGCATTACTCAAATTGTAGTGACAATTTTAGACCAAGGAAAGGTATTTACAAAGTGTCATGTGTACACGTATGAATCAATATGTAGTCATCCGCAAGTATCTACAACATAGTAGTTTACAAAATCATCCATGAAATGATAATTTACAACATAGATGATAAAATATATCACTCAACAATTTAGGAAATAGTGCAATCCACTTTGGACAAACAAAACACTTAAACTATTGAAGTTCTTGTCGTCAGCCCTCCTGATGGAAACCTTGATGGAAACTATCACGTCATCCAAATTGTGATGGGAGCACCAAGTAGCCGAGTACACAATCATACCTAGCATATTTACAAGACAATTAGATATTTGTAGATATGAGTAGATAGTAGAAACAGGAGAACTGCAACAAATGTAAATAGGAAAATCTATTATATAATTATAAAACGATACAAAACAAACGACATAGATGTAACAATAAATGAGCTAAAAAGAATGGTTGTGATCAAACAAAGTTTATCAAATGATGCCTATGATTGAGAATTGCAAAATAAAACATATATGGAAGGAAACTTGCCATCTCTTCGCAAAAAAGAAGACACTTGCCATCATCACGTGTGTTGTACAGACATACAATAAGTTCTCGAATATAACTATTCTACTATAAAATCAATCAACATAATGCTAAAAAATCCTCTTACATACAAGGAGATATATTACAAAGCCTAGCCCCCTTGTACATAGCACACGTACATGAACAAGCAGATTTTGCCCAACATTCAAACAACCATCCAACAAAAATGGGTGTACTTCATGTTCATAGTAATACCTTGCTTTCAACGAAAAATTTAGTTTCCCTGTTTGTATGACAGCAATACATATCAGTAAAAACAAAAGAATGTCTATCAACCTATTTTAGATGTCGCGACAAATTATCAATAAAAACTAAAACACGCCATACATATACACTAAAGTTTTTTCTATAGCATAATTTACATTGGATTTTCAAAATAATAACATTGCTTCTGTAGATGAATAATTATACACAGAAATATTCTCTACATGAATGGCTTATGTAGATGAATCAGTGGGCAATGGAAAATGTATCCCTTAAATGTAATGGTTGGTGGTATCCAAAAACTATTAGGAAAATCACAAATACGAATACACTCGCTAATTTCCACGCCCTCTAATATTTTCTGAAGATTGATTTTATTTAGCTGAATTTTGAGTACAAATTTCCAATGGTTTACTCTGTAGAATGTTTTCACAGTTACAGCTAACTTGGTCTAAGAATATGAAATTTTCTACACTAGCTGACTTAGTCATTTCTCTTATGCTTTAGCTTTTAAATCTTATGTTTTAAAAGCAATCTATGAATTAACTGTATGATGAATTCGACAGGTAAACACTATGGAAGCAATCAATAATACAAATGTTTGATGCTAGAAACCAATAACTCCTAAAAACCACAATTTGTTCAGGTGATCATGTCCCAAGAAGAATATATGTTTTCTCACAAAAAATTATACCTGACATTTGGCATACTTCTCAACCATAAAGATATATGTAGAGCGAAGTAAGAAAGGGGTTCAGTTTTCACCTAGGTGCGTTACTGAACATGATGTGAAGAGCTAGAGCATGGCATGCATTGTTGCTCATGATCTCATGGCTATGTCCTCGTAGTCCATGTCCCTGTAGTAGGCAGAATACAATCCAACAATTCATTGTCCAGCAAACAAGAAGAGAATTTGGGGAATCAATGATGTTGGTCCGTCCATGTCCATACAAATCGAATATTGAGTGCAGCAATTGCAAACAAGAGACATATTTCTAGGTTATGCAAAACAGAGCAATTGCAATAGATCAAATTAAAAAAATACACATTTTATGCTTGTAAGAAATAGAGATAAGTAAATTGAATAAATCATGTGATGCCCTAAAATGACTAATCCACTTTCCTAAAAGATTAGAAGAGCTTCTTGAGTTCCCTGTGTAGAAATACCTCCACATTTGGTGAATTGAATCCCTAATTAGATTGTATAGCACCGAAAAATTCTACCCATCCAAGTAATACATAGGTCTGAAACTAAAAAAAGCACATCATCAAAGTTCCCAGAAATTCTAGGATGTACTTTCTCATTAGGTCTCAAATAGTAATAACATAAAACATAAAAAATCCGCAGACCTACTCCCTAAGGGGAGCCATATTTTCCTTCCAGTCGGTGGGAACATTGTGATAATGGTAGAAGGCTTCAGACTTGACAAAACACAGCACCGGACTGCACTCCAAGCAAAAGGAGGCAGCAGATATCTGATTTCCTCAACGAGCCAATAATAACTATCATAACAAATCCTAGGTTTTCCCTTGATCTCGCAACTAGAATACCAAGGGAAAGAAGACTGAATTAGGAGGGGTGTCTCGCATCATATAATAACATGGCCAACAGCACCAACCGCATCCCTCGGTTCTTCCCTCATGGCGGAATCAGACGCCCAACGTGCCATCTCCAACCCTTACCTAGTCTCCGTTGGGGATCCATGGGGTGGGGCGCATCAAGTGGGATCGGGATCGGGCGGGGGGGGGGGGGGGTCTTACCGGTGCTGGTCCTGGAGTTGGCGGCGAGGATGCCGCCGCCGTCGTAGAAGACGCCCACGATGGTGGTGCCCATCCGGTGCTCCCCGTCAGTGGGCGCGTCGGCGCAGGAGGCGCCCATGAGACGCCCCTCCTCTCCTTGTGCAACTCCGTCGCAGATCTGTGGAGAAGATGCATCGAGATGAGGGCGGAACGACGTCTCCTTTCCCGTCCGAACGCTCCAAGCCCAACCCTTGAGGAGAGGAGGCCGCAGCTGTGGTGGAGCCCTTAGCTAGCTAGGGTTTGGGAGTCGGGGTGGCGATCCGATGAGGAAGGGCGCGTGGGAGGCCATGGATATGGGGCTCGTGTGGGAGGCGGTCATAAAAGAAGCTCCTCTCCCATCGCGCGACCGTGGATCTGGGGGCCATCTTCACGGCGAGGTCCTGCTGGATCTCGGTTGCGAGGAGAGGTCCTGCTGGATCTTGGATGTGAGGCGAGGTCTTGTTAGATCTCGGTTTCGAGACGAGGGAATGGGAAGGGGAGAGCGTGGCGCGGGGTGGTTCAGGGCTGGCACCACCGGCGATGGCATGGAGAGGGGCGGGAAGGATAGGTGGAGCGGCGGCGGCGGCGACTGATAGTTGGGGACAAGAGAAGATGGGATAAGGATATTAAGGGTTAGGCTTGTATGGACTATGTATTTAAATGGGCTGGCTAAAAAATCCCCCCGGCGCTGGAGACTTAAAATTTTTCTTTACGCGCCATCGCACACACTCTCTCTCAGTTTTGGTCTTGTTTTTTTATGTATGTGTAATGTTGATTGCATCCAACTGACAGGTGGGTCAAACAAAAAGACATGCACGACATATCAACAAGAGTGATCCATGACAGTCTAAATGGTGCATAAAGAAAAAAAACTACGCCCTATTAGTCCGAGTTGATTGATCCGTGACAAATTTCGTGATAGTCCCTCAATGTGTGTCATAAAGGGCTTGGCATTCTGAGGCCCATTAGCATCTGGGTAATCAGTGACGGTTTCCATGACAGATTACGAGAACGTCATCAGAAATTCGTCACGGATTAACACTTTTCTTGTAGGGACCTTTATGTGGTATTTCACCGCCACTCCTAAAGTATATTACTCATGTGTTATCTTTAAACCTTCAAACATTACTCCCTGTTTTATGCCTCTGTTTTAGCTCATGAGGGAGTAGTAGATAATTCATGATCTTCTCATACTGGACAAGTTTTATCCTGGGTGTGCATGTTTAATCTACGAACCCCTAATACGAGGAGGGACTGGCATGAGCGCGCCCAGCTCGTAAAAGATAATAACAACAAACAAAACCTCCTTCACACTTTGTTGATGAGAAATAAAAAAACTTTGGTAGTGATAAACAAAAGAGACTAAGGGGATGTGATCGTCCCCATTTTGGGAGCTGTTCCTCAAAACTTGTCCAGCATGAGAAGTATTGGGCTATCTGCTAGCATTCCTTGACAAATCATGCACCTCTCAAAAGCTTGTTTTACAATCTTGTTGATTTCAAAATCTCTAAAGGCTCTAGCACATGAGTTTTCCCTACTTCCCTCTGCGAAGGGCTAATCTTTTATTTTTATGTTGAGTTAGTAAACCTACTTCTTTCTATCCTATAAAAGAGCATACACTTTATGCTGACATAGATTCATGCATTTATATTGTTTCATTGATAATTGCCATATCACAACTTTGTTGACAACTTCATTAAGATGAGCAAGTTGTTTGTTAAGCCTAGCTAAAGCAAACATATTCCTTTGTGTTAGCATTTTCACTTCTTGACTAATAACATGTTCTTTGAAAAAGCTTCAATTGATCTCATCAAAATATAAGAGGAAGAGCAAAAGTTAGAAGTTATTAGTTGTTATTTGACCAAGGACATGTTTCCCATGGTTTGATGAGTTTCCTTAGCCCTACTATTGATTGTGATTGATCCTACTCTTTCATACAAGCCTTATGACTTGAGATTGTTGTTGAGGATGGTTGAGTTTAGTAGATAAATTATGATGCTTCTTGTCCGTATTCTTATTTATCGACACTTCACTCTCTAAACTTGTGGACAAGTTTACCGAGCTCAGTATTCGCTTGGGGACAAGCGAGGTCTAAGCTTGGGGGAGTTGATACGTCCAAAATGCATCACTATTTTTTATCTATTCATTGATATATTTCATATTATGATGATGTACTTATAGTGTTTTGGCTTATTTTACATAGTTTACAACTTTCCGGTGCCGAAACAGCACACGCAGGATTCAGCGGAGAAAATAGCACGAAGAGTTACCATATCAGAACATCTCCAACTGTGCTGAAATTTTGAGGGAAGGAGTTTCCGAACAGATCACGAAGACAAGCCGAAGAAGGGCCGAAGGGGGGGCACAGGTCACCTAGGCGACCTGCTGGCGCGGGCCACCCCAAGGCCGCGCCCAGAGGCCGCCTGGGTGGTGGGTCCCGCCTACGGCGCTCTCCTTTGGTGTATATCATCCCCTTGAGCTAAAAGTTACGGGAACATAAGTTTTTTCGGAGTTCTGGTGCCGCTCCGGGGCGGAAACCTACACAGAAGAAAAGACCTTTCTGGTGGGCAGATTTCGTCGGGGAGAACTCCTCTCGGAGGGGGAGATCGTCATCATTGTCATCGCCATCATCACGGGCATCATCGAGATCATCATCACCATCACCCTCAACACCAGAACCATCTCCACCTTCATCCCATCTTACTTTACCATTGCAATCGGAGTTGTACCTTGCACTATTCATCCCCTCTACTCTACCGGTGTTGATTACTCTTTTGTGGTGAATGCTATTGAGTTTTGTTTGAGAATAACTGTTATGACCAGATTGTTCATCATATTTTCATCACCTCTGATCATGATCTCTTTTATGTCTTGTGAGTAGTTACTTTAGTTCTGGAGGACATGGGAGAAGTCTAGTTGCTACTAGTCATATGATGTTGAAGTAATATGTGTTGATTGTTATTTAAGTTATGGTGTTATTCTTCTAGTGGTGTTATGTGAACATTGACTACATAACACTTCGCCTTTTTAAGGACCTAGGGGAATGCATCGTGTATAAAGAATGCTTATGGTGGGTTGCCGGAGTGACAGAAACCTGAACCCCAGTTCGCATACTTTTGCATGAGGGAGTATAGGATCCTAAAGCTTATTGCTTTGGTTAGGCTTCACTTTAGTTTCTCTCTTGTATTTTTGGACGCTTGCAAGAGGGATTAATCATAAGAGTGTACTTGTCTTAGCCTAGACGGTGCACTAGTTAAGATCCACCCACATAACACTTATCAATACAAAACATAGTACTAGGCAGAATGTAGCGAAAACACTTGACTATCTCTCCCGTGTGTCCTCAGGAACGCCTTAGTCTTTATAAGTTTAGTCCCTCGGCTTATCCTTTGTGTTCAACAGGATTGGGCCACTTGCTACACCTCGGCACCATTTACTTTCCTTGCATTTATTTCCTTGTTTCTTATACTAGAAAACCCATAAAAAGTTACCTTTCAGTACTTGGAGTTATTTCTTGCTCAAGATCGCTTGTCAGTACCTTCTGCTCCTCGTTGGGTTCGACACTCCTACTTATCGAAAAGGCTAGATAGACCCCCTACACTTGTGCGCCATCATATGGCATGTCCGCATCTATCACAAATTTGAGCCATCAGTCAGCCGTTTGAGATATGACATACTGACCATACGACTCATCTTTGCTAGTCGTGTGAGAACGCATTATCGTCGCATGCGCTACTCTACGATGCACCGTTTACGATGCATGCCGCATCACAAACAGTTCATGATTCTAAATCGTGTAGGATAAGGAGTATATCACAAAAACGTACATTTTTTGACCCATTTGCAATTTGTAACTAAGAAGATAAGTTAACCATCGTCTAAGTGTTGGGTAAGTTTAAGAAATGTGTGAATTTCGTACTTGTGACGGAAAGTATAAATATCGCACGCGCAATTGTGTGGCGCAACGTTTATGATGCATATTACATCACAAACAGTTTATCATTTTGAACTATGTGCGGTAGAAATTCTACCACCAACACTGAATTCGATTGCATCGTTTGCGATATTGTCATTCGTCACACACGGTTTGCAAACGACAATTGAGTGCGTGGTCCCACATGTTTTCTATTTATGAAACTTTTCGGATCATGAGGTATTTCACAAACTTGATATTTACAAACCTGTGTGGCGTAATGACCCACAGAGCATACTTTTTCTATTTTAATCACTATAATTTAAAATTCTACATAATTTGAATTTTAAAGTAGGGAATAGCTTTCGACATATCCACCATATCCATAGATAGATAAGTTCAACAACCAATGCATTATTCAATTCACAGGTATATACGTCTAAAAATTATGTCAACAAAAGAATTACAAAAGCACCAAATACATAATGATGAACGATGGTTGAATACTTGTATTAAAGACGTTTAAGAAAGAGGCAAAAGATATTCTGATTGTTGTAAAAGGTGAAGCGAAATGCCCGTAGTGTGCCCTCCCCCATGTCGAATGCACTCACGACTCTAGTCCAACCCCTTGCGATGGCCGACCACCCATCCTTCAATATCTTCACGAGCACTTCCAGATAGCTATTGTAATTAGGTAGAAATACATGTACATTTGCATGTCCAACAATCATGTAGTTTGAGAGGTGATCTTGAGTAAATTGCGTTGGGAACCACTGCAAAGAAAAGAGATACAAACATTGTTAGCTAACAACTCATTATGGGCAGTAAAACAGCTACAAAGTTCTGAGTTCATATACTACAAATCACCGTTGTCTTGGAAAAACAGTAAATAAATAGTTTAACTGCCATGTGTTGACCCATTGTATTAACAATCTTTATTACTTGCATCGCACAATGCTGGTTCATGAATATCTCATTGCCCCATATGTAAAAAGGGTCTAAGCGCGGATCTTTCTAGTGAGATATGTACCTACAAGCAACAAGTAATATTAGAAGCTAAAGTGCAATTGCATAATTATATAGTACAATACTCTTTGTGAACGACTATATAAGATCTAATTACATCCAATATACTAACATATTGGATGTATTAACATCTTTTGTCATGGGGCGGAGGAAGTATAACATGGAAAAAAAATATAGCCATGGGAACCAAAAACCATTAAAATATGCATATGCTCACTACAACAAGCTTAACAACAACCAAATATAGTCATTCATAATGGTATTGTTCAGATTGCATAGAACAAAGCTTGTATGTAAACCTAAAATTGTTTGATAAAACATCAAAGGGTGAAAAAATGGGGTGTATTACCTGCACTAGGCTTAACAAGAAACAAATATTGCCATTTGAAAGGACGTGGATGGCGCCTAGAGGGGGGGGGGGGTCAATAGGTGCTTTAAAATAATTATGGTTTAGGCTTGAATGAATGCGGAATAAAACTAACGTTTAATTTGTCAAGCACAAAACCTAAAACAACTAGGCTCAGCTATGTGCACCAACAACTTATGCTAAGCAAGATAAACAACTAAGTGATAGCAAGATATATAACAAGAAACAATATGGCTATCAAAAAGTAAAGTGCATAAGTAAAGGGCTCGGGTAAGATATAACGGAGGCACACAGAGACGACGATGTATCCCGAAGTTCACACCCTTGTGGATGCTAATCTCCGTTTGGAGCGATCTGGAGGCACAATGCTCCCCAAGAAGCCACTAGGGCCACCGTAATCTCCTCACGCCCTCGCACAATGCAAGATGTTGTGATTCCACTAAGGGACCCTTGAGGGTGGTCACCGAACCTATACAAACAAGGTTGGCGAAATCTCCACAGCTCAATTAGAGGCTCCCAACAACACCATGAAACTTCACCACAATGGATTGTGGCTCCGAGATGACCTCAAATGCTCGGGGCAATCTCCACAACCTAATTGGAGACACTCATGCTTTGAAAGCACAATTGCTCCGTAGGGTGGTTTTGATAATTGATCACAACATATGCATCATTGGACTAATGTGTTTTCCAAGTACATTTCAGAAAATTTCAAAAGATGTTATGGCTTAAGGTTTATGTGGAGATACCCCTGGATACAAGAAAGGAATAAAATTGGCTCAAGATTCAAGCTAGAAGACTCTTCATTTTATATTTGTGAGAAATAACTTTTGAGTCCATAGAAAAGCTAATACTATTAAAAGGGGGTGAGGTAGTAAAATGAACTGATTGCTCAAATGCTCAAAGTTAGCCACCAAAACACTCAGTCATTTTCCCCACATATCCACTCTGTCAAGTTCCACATATACAAATTCGGTGTAACAAACATTGCCACTTCGGACCCACCAAGTTTGAATCTTAGAGAGAACCCTAGCCATTCCCACCAAATCTGTGCAAACGAGACTGCATCGATGCTACCGAGTTCAGTGTGACCAACTTTCTGTTGCCAAGATACATAAAATCGGAATTATCGAGTTTGAGTATCGATGCCACCGAGTTTGGTCATCTGACCGTTAGTCACCTTTTCGGTGCCACCGAGTTCTATAAATTGGTCTCACCGAGATTCAAAAGTTCACACCTTTAGTACTAGTCGGTACCACCGAGTTATCCACTTCGGTGTCACCGAGTTTGCACTTTTGTGTGTAACGGTTGGATTTTGGATGGTGCCTATATATACCCCTTCACCCACCTCTCATTCATGGAGAAGCACTCAGAACACACACTTCATTTCCAGATCCATTTTTCTGAGAGAGAACCACCTACTCATGTGTTGAGACCAAGATATTCCAATCCAATCATTTGAAACTTGATCTCTAGCCTCCCCAAACTGCTTCCCACCAAATCAACCTCTCCTACCCATGCATATTCTGTGAGAGAGTGATTTGTGTTGAGGAGGCTATCTTTAGAAGAACAAGAGCAAGGAGTTCATTGATCTACCACATCTATTATCTTTTGGAGGGTGGTGCCTCCTAGATTGGTTAGGTGTAGCTTGGGAGCCTCCTACTATGTGTTGTGGAGTTGAACCAAGATGTTTGTAAGGGCTAGGGGATCGCCTACTTCGTGAAGATCTACCATGAGTGAGGCTAGTCCTGTGTGGATGTAAGCTGTGGTGTCATAGACAAGGCCGCTTCTTTGTGGACCCCTTGTGGGTTGGGCCATGTGTGGACTGTGGTAGTTGTTACCCTCCGTGGGTTGAAGTCTCCACTAACATGGACGTACGATAGCGCCACCAATCGGAGCCATGCCAAAAATCGCCATGTCAACATCATGCATTTGATCTCCCTACCTTATTCCTCTATGTTACACTTGCATGTTTTACTTTCCGATGCAATACTATTAGAACTGCATGTGTAGGGTGTACTTGACTTGTTATAACCATCATAGCTGCCTCTCAAGTAAAATTGGGAAAAGGCAAAAAAATTATCTTGTCAAGTCGTCTAATCACCCCCCTCTAGACATACTTTTGATCCCACAAGTGGTAGTTGGAAGCATAATTTTGCTAGTTGGAAGCAACCTAGGAGAGTATGGCATCTAGTTAGGGAAATTATCATCGTAGAGGTCCTTACTTCGATGGCACTATTTTGCTAGTTGGAAGCATAAAATGAAAATGCATATACTTGGCTTTAATCCTCATGTTTGGGCTGTTATTCATGTTGGTGTGCAAGGTAACTTCTTTGGAGAAGGACATGAACCAGATATTGATGCGACATCTGATGAACTGAAGATGTTGCAACTTAATGATCAAGCCTGTGATATCATCTTCAACTGCCTTTGCACCAAAGAAATCAACAAAATCAATCGTCTTGAGAATGCAAAAGAAATTTGGGATACTTTGGTTGATATGCACGAAGATACTGACTCTGTCAGAGAATCTAAGTTGGATGTGCTTCAAAGTCATCTTGACAAGTTCAAGATGAAGGATGGTGAAGGAGTCGCTAAAATGTACTCTTGGCTAGCTCTCATCACCAATGAGATTGCGGCTTAGGAAGCAAAAAGATGACCGAAAAATTCATCATCAAGAAGATACTTAGAGCTCTTGATGGCAAGTATGACATAGTGTGCACATTGATCCAAATGATGCCAAATTACAAAGATCTCAAGACAACTGAAGTCATTGGTAGGATTGTTGCTCATGAGATGTCACTCAAGGACAAAGATGAGCTGCACAACAAGTTAAGCGGTGCTTATAAATCTTCATGTGATACTCCCGCTACTTCAAAACATAATCTTGTCATTGATGAACAAATAAGCCTCATGGTCAGAAAATTCAACAAGTTCTACAAGAGTAGAGACAAAGATAGAAGCTCAAGTTCAAGACATGATGCTAAGCGTTTGTCCAGTCGTGACCGAAACTGCTACGAGTGTGGGAAGCTCGGACACTACTCATATGAGTGATCGGCTCCCTACAAAATAAGAGAAGAGTCACCTCGAAGACGAAGCTCAAGAGATGAGTCACCTCGTAGAGAGAGAAGGAGTAGAGAAGATCACTATGAACGAAGACACTCATGGAGAGGCAAGGAATCGGAGAAGAAGGACAAATACACCAAGAGCAGTCCAAGAAGAAGACATCAAGCTCATGTTGGTGAATGGGCCTCTGGCTCCGAGTGTGATCACCACTCCGAGAGAAGCTATCACTCCAACTCTGACTATAGTCAAGATGAAGGTGTTGCCGATATTGCGCTTGTTTCCACCAACTCCTATGACATGTTTGATTCACCAACTAAGGGAGTCGGAAACTGCTTCATGGCTAAAGGCCCCAAGGTATCACATTGTGAGTATCTTGATTTCAATAGTGATGAGGATGACTTTTTAGGAGATGATGACTTGCTTCTAGATAAAGCTAGTGAATGCACTGAAAATGAACTTGTTATTTATCATGCTAGTCAAGAGAAATCGAATGACGATGATAAGAAAGAAATTGAACGACTAACTCAAGAATTAAAAAATCTTAAGGTAGCTCATGAGACTACTCTAGAAGATCATATAGAGCTTGCAAGAACCCACGAGAAGCTACACTTCGACAAGCTCAACTTGGAGCAAGAGCATGAGTTCTTAAAAGCAATCAATGATGATCTTCGAAAGAAGAGTTCTTCTTATCTAGCCAAACGGTTACTCTTGTCTAACTTTGTTCCACAAGTTAAACCTAGGAACACTAGTAAAAAAGGCAAGAAGGTTTCCTCATCTAGTAACAACAATGATAAAGCTAAATCTAATAATGTTGTTGCTAGTACCTCTATTGATTCCACTAACGATTCTCTTAGCCAAGTTACACTTGAACAAGAAAATGATCTATTGAAAGGGATTATAGAAAGAGGTGTCTTCAAGAGTCTTGCCAGAAGTAAGCAATTTGAGGAAATTGTGCACAAGCAAGGAGGACATCGGAAGAAACAAGGTGTTGGCTACTTCGACATCAACGCAGATGTTTGGGAAGAAGGTCCATATCCCACTCCCAAGTTTGTTCCCCAAGAGGAGAAGTCCACTCCTTCCGAAGGAACAAGCTCACAAGATGGCCTTCACCCACAAAACCGCAAAGTCAAGGGAAAGCTTCAAGATGACATTGACCTATTTTAAGAAGAGCCCCAAGCCAAGGTCAAGTGGATTCCTGATACTTCTTCGTCGTATCTATAATTTTTGATTGTTTCATGCCAATATTCTACAACTTTCATATACTTTTGGCAACTTTTTATACTATTTTTGGGACTAACATATTGATCCAGTGCCCAGTGCCAGTTCCTGTTTGTTGCATGTTTTTGTTTCGCAGAATATCCATACCAAACGAAGTACAAACTTAATAAAAACTTAAAGGGATTTTTTGGAATATTTATGATTTTTGGGAAGAAGAATCAACGCGAGGCGATGCATGGAGTGCCCACAAGCCGTGCTACCGCGGCCAGGTGGTGGGCCCGCGGCAGGGGGGATTGTGGCCACTCCTTAAGGCGGTTGGAGCCCTTCTTTCGCTGCAAGAAAGATAATATCCGGAAGAAAATCGTGTTAAAATTTCAGCCCAATCGGAGTTACGGATCTGTGGGAATTTAAGAAACGGTGAAACGCAGAATCTGGGAGCGCAGATACAGAAGGACACAGAGAGAGAGAGAGATCCAATCTCGGAGGGGCTCTCGCCCTCCGCCGCCATGGAGACCATGGACTAGAGGGCAAACCCTTCTCCCATCTAGGGAGGAGGTCAAGGAATAAGAATAAGGAGGGGGGCTCTCTCCCCCTCTCTCCCGGCGGCGCCGAAACGCCGCCCCGGACATCATCGTGCCACGGCGATCTACACCAACACCTCCGTCATGTTCACCAACATCTCCATCATCTTCCCCCATCTATATTCAGCGGTTCACTCTCCCGCAACCCGCTGTACCCTCTACTTGAACATGGTGCTTTATGCCACATATTATTATCCAATGATGTGTTGCTATCCTATGATGTCTGAGTAGATTATCGTTGTCCTATCGGTGATTGATGAATTGCTATGATTGGTTTAATTTGCTTGTGGTTATGTTGCTGTCCTTTGGTGCCCATCATATGATCGCGCCCGTGGATCACACCATAGGGTTAGTTGTATGTTGATAGGACTATGTATTGGCAGGCTAGAGTGACAGAAGCTTCAAACCTAGCATAGAAATTGATGCATATGGGATTGAAGGGGGACCAATATATCTTATTGCTATGGTTGGGTTTTACCTTAATGAACATTAGTAGTTGCGGACGCTTGCTAATAGTTCCAATCATAAGTGCATAGAATTCCAAGTAAGGGATGACATGCTAGCAGAGGCCTCTCCCACATGATACTTGCTATTGATCTAGTAACGTAGTCAATTGCTTAGGGACAATTCCGCAACTCCTACCACTACTTTTCCACACTCGTTAGACACTCGTAGTTGTTTCTTTATCTAACCAGCCCCTAGTTTTATTTACGTGTTCTTTACTTTCTTGCAAGCCTTTCCTTTCACTCCTACAAAGTACTTCTAGTTTCATACTTGTTCTAGGTAAAGCGAACGTAAAGTGTGCGTAGAGTTGTATCGGTGGTCGATAGAACTTGAGGGAATATTTGTCCTACCTTTAGCTCCTCGTTGGGTTCGACACTCTTACTTATCGAGAAAGGCTACAATTGATCACCTATACTTGTGGGTTATCAAGACCTTTTTCTAGCACCGTTGCCGGGGAGCAATAGCGTGGGGTGAATATTCTCGTGTGTGCTTGTTTGCTTTATCACTAAGTAGATTTATTTGCTATTCTAAGCTGTTCTTTATCTTTAGTTATGGATATGGAACACGAAATACCAAAAAAATTAGGTGTACTTGCTACTCATGGAGATGGGGAACCTCCTAAAACCCTCGAGGCTCGTTATGTGGAAAATATAATGCACTTCTTTAATAATCCTGAGAAAGCCCCATTCAATTATATAATGGGATACACGTTGGATCAACGTGAATACTTTAAGGATTAGCGCTTGACTCAAAAAGGGAAACTTTTATGGGATCAAATCCATTTGTTGAAATGGTATGCTTGGGAACTATGCAAGAGATATGGTGTTACTTGTTGCTCTAGGATGAAGGCTCCACACCTTCCCTTTTCTTGTGAATTTAATGATCATAGAACCTTGGCTTCTTATGCTAATGGTATATATGATTACTATGATGTGGATCAAATAGAAGAGTTTGTTGCTTTTATGGGTGCTTATGAAATTGAGGCTCTGTTTAAAAGGTGTGATGATAATGATGATGCTCCTTACCGATCTGAAAATTTGGCTATGCTTCTTTATTGTTATACTAATTATGAATATAATGCCCATATTGAACGATTTAAGGAGAAATCCTATGCTTCCCAAGAAGAGACTATTATTTTGCAGGAAACTATGAAAGAAGAAAATGCTGAAATTGTGAGCTCATTAGATGAAAAAGATGAAGAGGAGAGCGAAGAACAAAAGGAGGAAGAGCGAACTAGCTACCCGTGTCCACCTTCTAATGAGAGTAACTCTTCTACTCATACATTATTTAATTTCCCTTCGTTCTTACCGAAGGATGAATGCTATGATCCCTTGGATTCGTTTGAAATATCCCTTTTTGATGAACTTGATGCTTGCTATGCTTGTGGCCATGATGCCAATATGAATGATGCTTATGAACATGAGCTAGCTATAGTTCCTGATGTTACACATGATGATTATGATGAATATAATATGCATGTACTTGCTGCTCCTACTTGCAATTATTATGAGGGAGGAACTACATCTCCACCTCTCTATGTTTCCAATATGATAAAATTGCAAGAAACTGCTTATGCTATGTATTGGCCTTTACTTGATGTGCATGAATTGTTCTTTTATGACATGCCAATGCATAGGAAGAGAGTTAGACTTCGTCATTGCATGATATATGTTACCTTGTGCTCACTACTAAATTTCAAATCATTGCTAATTAAAATTGGCTTCGATATCCCTTGGGATCCGGGTGGATCCATTATTGAGCACTTTATGCCTAGCTTAATGGCTTTAAAGAAAGTGCAGCCTGGGAGACAACCCGGAAGTTTTAGAGAGTCATTTATTTCTGTTGAGTGCTTTTATTTAGTTTAAAAACAAAAAAATATAGAGGGGAACTTAAAACTTTTTCAAAAAGAGAAGCGATTGAAAGGTGATGCATTGCGGAAGTGAGGGTCGACCTTGAACACTTGTGTTCATGCTCATGGAAACTATGCAGAATTTTTCATGGAAGTTTCTCACAAAAATAATTATCCCCTTGTACAATTCCTTTGTGTTTTTAAAAAATAATGTGCCAAGTAAAGCCTTTACGATTAGTTTGGGTGATAGTTGTTTGATCACGCTGAGAAAAGACAGAAACTTTCTGCTCACGAAATTAATTTTATTTTTATTCCGGAAGAGATTTTGAGTTGATTCTTTTTGATGCTGATTTATATGCAAATTTTCCAGACGTTCGTAATTTTTCAGATTTTTTGAGATACCAGAAGTATACGGAATATACAGATTTCTACAGACTGTTCTGTTTTGACAAATTCTGTTTTCTATGCATTGTTCTCTTATTTTGATGAATCTATGGGTAGTATCGGGGGGTATGAACCATGGTGAAGTTGGATTACAGTAGATATATTGCTAATATGAATTTAGAATGAGTTCACAACAGTACTTGAAGTGGTGATTTATTTTATTATACTAACGGATCTCACGAAGTTTTGTTGAGTTTTGTGTGATTGAAGTTTTCAAGTTTTGGGTGAGAGCACGATGGATGAAGGAATAAGGAGAGGAAAGAGCCTAAGCTTGGGGATTCCCGAGGCACCCCAAGGTAATATTCAAGGAAGACTCAAGCATCTAAGATTGGGGATGCCCCGGAAGGCATCCCCTCTTTCGTCTACAATCTATCGGTAATTTTACTCGGAGCTATATTTTAATTCGTCACATGATATGTGCAAATGCTTGGAGCATCTTTTTGTGTTTATTTTTCCTTTTTATTTTATGCACCATGCTGGTATGAGATATTCCTTGGTTGGCTTTATAGAATGCTTCTTGTGCTTCACTTATATCTTTTGAAGTTTGGATTGCCTGTTTCCCTACACATAGAAAACCACCATTTGTAGAATGCTCTTTTGCTTCACTTATATTTGTTAGAGCGGGGCATATCTTTTGAAGAAATAATTAAACTCTCATGCTTCACTTATACCTATTTAGAGAGTTAACAGGAGTTGGTCATTCACATGGTTAGTCATAAAATCTTACATAAAACTTGTAGATCACTGAATATGATATGTTTGATTCCTTGCAATAGTTTTGCAACATGAATATGTGATATTAGAGTCATGCTAGTGAGTAATTGTGTATTAGTAGAAATACTTGTGTTAAGGTTTGTGATTCCCGTAGCATGCACGTATGGTGAACCGTTATGTGATGAAGTCGGAGCATGATTTATTTATTGATTGTCATCCTTTGTGTGGTGGTCGGGATCGCGCGATGGTTAACTCCTACCAACCTTTCCCCTAGGAGCATGTCTGTAGTACCTTGTTTCGATGACTAATAGACTTTTGCAATAAGTATGTGAGTTCTTTATGACTAATGTTGAGTCCATGGATTATACGCACTCTCACCCTTCCACCATTGCTAGCCTCTCTAGTACTGCACAACTTTCACCGGTGCATTACACCCACCATATAGTCTCCCTCAAAACAGCCACCATACCTACCTATTATGGCATTTTCATAGCCATTCCGAGATATATTGTCATGCAACTACCACGGTTCCATCTCATGACATGTGCCACCACTTCCATATTTCCATTGCATGATCGTAAGATAGCTAGCATGATGTTTCCATGGCTTGTCCGTTTTTTTGATGTCATTGCTATGCTAGATCATTGTCACGGTACACTACCGAAGGCATTTCATATAGAGTCATCATTGCTCTAAGTATTGAGTTGTAAGTGTGATGATCATTATTAATAGAGCATTGTCCCATGTGAGGAAATAAAAGAGGTCAGCGAAGCCCATTTACAAAAAAGAGGCCAAAGATGCCCACCAAAATAAAAAAAATAAAAAAATAAAAAAAATGAGGCCAAAGAGCCCACAAAAAACTTTTTATGCTATAATTTTTGATTGTTTCATGCCAATATTCTACAACTTTCATATACTTTTGGCAACTTTTTATACTATTTTTGGGACTAACATATTGATCCAGTGCCGAGTGCCAGTTCCTGTTTGTTGCATGTTTTTTGTTTCACAGAATATCCATACCAAACGAAGTCCAAACGTAATAAAAACTTACGGGGATTTTTTTGGAATATTTGTGATTCTTGGGAAGAAGAATCAACGCGAGGCGATGCACGGAGTGCCCACAAGCCCTGTCGCCGCGGCCAGGGGGTGGGCCCGCGCAGGGGGCTTGTGGCCACTCCTTAAGGCGGTTGGAGCCCTTCTTTTGCCGCAAGAAATATAATATGTGGAAGAAAATCGTGTCAAAATTTCAGCCCAATCGGAGTTACGGATCTCTGGGAATTAAAGAAACGGTGAAACACAGAATCTGGGAGCGCAGAAACAAAAGGACACAAAGAGAGAGATCCAATCTCGGAGGGGCCCTAGCCCCTCCGCCGCCATGGAGACCATGGACCAGAGGGGAAACCCTTCTCCCATCTAGGGAGGAGGTCAAGTAAGAAGAAGAAGGAGGGGGCTTGATACGTCTCAAACGTATCTATAATTTTTTGATGATTTCACGATGTTATCTTGCCTTCTTTGTATGTTTTATGTACCTTTTTATATTTTTTGGGACTAACTTAATAATTCAGTGCCAAGTGCCAGTTCCTATTTTTCCGTGTTTTTGACTCTTTTTAGATCTGATCTTGAAACGGAGTCCAGACGGAAGAAAAACCACGAAATGATTTTTTCCCGAACGGAAGAAGTCCAGGGGGCTTTTGGGCCAAGCCAGGTGGGCTCCAGGGAGCCCACAAGCCCCCACTCCGCCACTAGGGGGGAGGCGGCGGTGGGCAGGCTTGTGGCCTCCCTGGCCGCCCCCTGACCTAGGTCTTTGGCCTATAAATTCCCAAATATTCCACAAAAAATGAGGAGAGCCTCGAAAATACTTTTCCACCGCCGCAAGCTTCCGTTTTCGCGAGATCTCATCTGGAGACCCTTCCCGGCACCCTACCGGAGGGGACTTTGGAGTTGGATGGCTTCTTCATCATCATCATCGCCCCTCCAATGACTCGTGAGTAGTTCACTTCAGACCTACGGGTCCGTAGTTAGTAGCTAGATGACTTCTTCTCTCTCTTGGATCTTCAATACAAAGTTCTCCATGATCTTCATGGAGATCTATCCAATGTAATCTTCTTTGGCGGTGTGTTTGTCGAGATGCGATGAATTGTGGATTTGTGATCAGATTATCTATGAATATATTTGAGTCTTTGCTGATTTCTTATATGCATGATTTGATATCCTTGTAAGTCTCTCCGAGTCTTGGGTCTTGTTCGGTCAACTAGATCTATGATTCTTGCAATGACAGAAGTGCTTGGTTTTGGGTTCTGCCATGTGGTGACCTTTCCCAGTGACAGTAGGGGCAACAAGGCACACATCAAGTAGTTGCCATCAAGGGTAAAAAGATGGGGGTTTTACAATTGGTTTGAGATTATCCATCTACATTATGTCATCTTGCTTAAGGCGTTACTCTGTTCTTATGGACTTAATACACTAGATGCATGCTGGATAGCGGTCGACGTGTGGAGTAATAGTAGTAGATGCAGAAAGTATCGGTTTACTTGTTTTGGATGTGATGCCTATATATATAATCATTGCATAGATATCGTCATGACTTTGCGCGGTTCTATCAATTTCTCGACGGTAATTTGTTCACCCACCGTCTACTTGCTTTCATGAGAGAAGCCACTAGTAAACACTACGACCCCCGGGTCTATTCACATCCATCGTTTACACTTCCGCTTTTACTTTGCTTTGTTACTTTGTTGCTTTCAGTTCTCACTTGGGGAACAATCTATAAGGGATTGACAACCCCTTCATAACGTTGGGAGCAAGCTTTTGTGTTTGTGCACGACCTTGTGATACTCCTCCACTGGATTGATACCTTGGTTCGCAAACTGAGGGAAATACTTACCACTGTTGTGCTACATCACCCTTTCCACTTCAAGGGAACACCAACGCAAGGCTCCAAGGACACGGGGGAAATCCTTTGCATACTTGCCTAGGAATTCCCTTAAGGCGTAGCTGCAGCAGAAATATCAAGCCAAGTATTCTCCCGTCGACGTGCCTATTTCTGGCGCCGTTGGAAGGTCTTTTGTTGCAGTAGCAGAAGTATTTCTGGCACCATTGCCACGGATACACAACAAACATCAGAAGTATTTCTGGCGCCGTTGCCGGGGAGGAGAAATCAAGATCTATGCAAGTAGGTTTCACAAACTCTTCTCTTGAATTTACTTTTGTTGCCAGTTGCCTCTCGTTTTCCTCGCCCCCACTTCACATTTGCCGTTTTCATTCGCCTTTCGCCTTCGCGGTTTTCTTTTGCCTTTGCCGGTTTTCTTGCTTGCTTGTGTGCTTGTTTGTTTGTTGAAGTCATCATGGCTGAAAACACCAAACTTTGCGACTTCCCGAGCACTAATAATAATGATTTTATTAGTACTCCGATTGCTCCCGCCACTAGTGTGGAATTGTATGAAATCAACGCAGCTTTGCTGAGTCTTGTTATGAAAGAGCAATTCTCTGGCCTTCCTAGTGAAGATGCCGCATCCCATCTCAATACCTTCATTAAGCTTTGTGATAGGCAAAAGAAAAGAGATGTGGATAATGACGCGATTAAGTTGAAACTTTTTCCTTTCTCATTGCGAGATCGCGCAAAAATTTGGTTTTCTTCTTTACCTAAAAATAGTATCGATTCTTGGGATAAGTGCAAAGATGCTTACATATCCAAGTATTTTCCGGCGGCTAAGATCATCTCCTTACGTAACGATATCATGAATTTCAAGCAACTTGATCATGAACACGTTGCACAATCTTGGGAGAGGATGAAGCTTATGATTAGAAATTGTCCCGCTCATGGCTTGAGTTTGTGGATGATTATACAAATCTTTTACGCTGGCTTGAATTTCGCTTCTCGCAATATCTTGGACTCCACCTCAGGTGGAACGTTCATGGAAATCACGTTAGGAGACGCTACAAAACTCCTAGACAATATCATGACCAACTACTCTCAGTGGCACACTGAAAGGTCGCCTGCTAGCAAAAAGGTGCATGCTATAGAAGAGATTAACTCGCTTAGTGCTAAGATGGACGAGTTGATGAATTTGGTTGCTAGTAGAAGCACTACCGTAGATCCTAATGACATGCCACTATCTTCTTTGATTGAGAGTAGCAACGCTAGTTTGGACGTGAATTTTGTTGGTAGGAACAATTTTGGCAACAACAATGCTTTTAGGGGAAACTATGTTCCTAGGCCTTTTCCTAGTAACTCCTCTAACAATTATGGCAATTCCTACGGCAACACTTATGGAAATCACAACAAATCACCCTCTGATCTAGAGAGTAATATCAAAGAGTTCATCAACTCTCAAAAGATTTTCAATGCGTCCATAGAGGAAAAACTACTCAAAATAGACGATTTGGCTAAGAGCATTGATAGGATGTCTTGTGATATTGATGCTTTGAAAGTTAGATGCGCTCCTCCCAAGATCAACTTGGATGAAACTTGAAAGCTATGCGTATCTCCATGAATGAGAGCAAAGAAAGAACCGCCCAAATTCGCGCTAGACATGAATGGTTTAAAAGGGTGCGTTCTAGTGATGCAAATCACGAAGATCTTAAAGTGCTTGGTGTGTCTCCTCTTGAATCTTTGTTTTTGCGTGTCAAACCTACTTATGGAGGGGCTGGATATGAATCCACTTTGGTTGAAAAATGCCCCGATGATTTGGAGTCCACCTATCTTGATGATAAAGGTGTGGAGAGTGGAGTAGAAGAAGACAAAATCTTGGTTAGTAATGAAACTCCCACTTTGGATTTCAAGGAATTCAATTATGATAATTGCTCCTTGTTTGAATGCATTTCTTTGATGCAATCCATTGCAAACTCTCCACATGCTTATAGCCAAAGCAAAGCCTTTACCGCGCATATCGTAGATGCTATGATGAAATCTCTTAAAGAGAAGCTCGAACTAGAAGTCTGTATACCTAGAAAAATTCACGATGAGTGGGAACCTACTACCAAAATCAAGATCAAAAACTATGAGTGCAATGTTTTGTGTGATTTGGGTGCTAGTGTTTCCGCGATTCCAAAGTTTTTATGTGATGTTCTTGGTTTTCATGAGATTGAAGAGTGTTCTCTTAATTTGCGTCTTGCGGATTCTACTGTCAAGAAACCCATGGGGAGGATCGATGATGTTCTTATTGTTGCAAATAAGAACTATGTACCCATGGATTTCATTGTACTTGACATAGATTGCAATCCTTCATGTCCCATTATTCTTGGTAGACCTTTCCTAAGGACTATTGGTGCTATCATTGATATGAAGGAAGGGAATATTAGATTTCAATTTCCTTTAAAGAAGGGCATGGAGAAATTTCCTACAAAGAAAATAAGATTGCCTTATGAATCTATGATGAGGGCTACCTATGGTTTGGGCAACAAAGATGACTATACGTGATTCCATCACTTTCGCCTAGGTAAGGGCGTTAAACAAAAGCGCTTGTTGGGAGGCAACCCAACGAATCTATCCTTTTTCTTTCTGTTTTGTGCTTTCCACTCTTTCATATTTCTGTTATGATTGTTTTTTTGTGTTTCTTTTTTGCGTTTGTGCCAAGCAAAACCGTTATGACTAGTCTTGGAGATGATCGTTTGGTCATGATGGAAAAGACAGAAACTTTCTTCTCACGAAAAGATTTTTTTCTTTTCTGTAAGAGCTTTTGAGTTGTTCTTTTTGCTGCTGATTGCTACGCAAATTCTTCAGACTTCCGTAACTTTTCAGAATTTTTGAAGTACCACAGGTATACGAAATATACAGACTGCTATAGACTTGTCTGCTGTTAACAGATTCTGTTTTTGTTGTGTTGGTTGCTTATTTTGATGAAACTATGGATAGTATCGGGGGGGGGTATTAGCCATGGAATATTGAAAGTACAGTAACCCAACATCACACAAGTAGAATTTAAGTTCGCTACAGTACCTAAGGAAGTGGTGGTTTGCTTTCTTGTACTAATGTTATCACGAGTTTCTGTTTAAGTTTCGTGTTGTGAAGTTTTCAAGTTTTGGGTGAAGTTCTTACGGACAAAGAGATAAAGAGTGGCAAGAGCTCAAGCTTGGGGATGCCCAATGAACCCCAAGAGATTCAAGGATGCCGTAAAAGCCTAAGCTTGGGGATGCCCGGGGAAGGCATCCCCTCTCTCGTCTTCAATCCATCGGTAACGTTACTTGGGGCTATATTTATATTCACCACATGTTATGTGTTTTTGCTTGGAGCATCTTGTATCGTAGGAGTCTTTTATTTTTGTTGTGTCACAATCATCCTTGCTGCACACCTAGAGAGAGATACATGCACACACCGTGATTTTGTCGAGCTTCACTTATATCCTTTGGTAGACAATTCAACTCTCATGTGCTTCACTTATATCTTTTGAGCTAGATACTTTTGCTCTATGTGCCTCACTTATATCTTTTAGAGCACAGCGGTGCGTGGCTTGGTAGTTGATCTATGCTTTGAAAGTAGTCTCAAAAGGGGTAGTTGTCCAAAGGGATACGAAAACTTCCACCTTCATGTGCATTGAATAGTTAGAGAAGTTTGATTTTTCTTAATTAGTTTTGAGTTGTGGTTATGGTAATATTGAAGTCTTGCTAGTAAGGTGTTGTGGATCTAGAAATACTTGTGTTGAAGTTAGTGATTCCCGTAGCATGCACGTATGGTGAACCGCTATGTGATGAAATGTGAGCATGATTAGTAATTGATTGTCATCCTTTGCGTGGCGGTCGGGAACGCGCGATGGTTTATACCTACCAACCCTTCCCCTAGGAATATGCGTTGAATGCTTTGTTTCGATTACTAATATAACTTTTGCAACAAGTATATGAGTTCTTCATGACTAATGTTGAGTCCATGGTTTAGATGCACTTTCACCTTCCACCATCACTATCTTCTTAGTGCCGTGCAACTTTCGTCGGTGCACAAAACCCACCATTAGCCTCCCTCAAAACAGCCACCATACCTACCTATTATGGCTTTTTCAAAGTCATTCCGAGATATATTGCCATGCAACTACCACCATGACATGTGCCACCACGTCTACATTACCATTGCATGATTGTAAGATAGCTAGTATGATGTTTCCATTGATGTCTATGCCATGCTAGATCATTGCCACGGTACACTACCGAAGGCATTCCATATAGAGTCATCGTTACTCTAAGTTTTGAGTTGAAAGTGTGATGATCATCATTAATGGAGCATTGTCCCATGTGATGAAATAAAAGAGGCCAAAGAAGCCCACCAAAAAAAAGAGGCCAAAGAGCCCACCAAGAAAAAGAGAGAAAAAGAGAGAAGGGACAATGCTACCACTTTTTCCACACTTGTGCATATTAAGCACCATGATCTTCATGATTGAGAGTCTCTCGTTTTGTCACCACCATATAGCTAGTGGGAAATTTTCATTATATAACTTGGCTTGTATATTCCAATGATAGGCTTCCTCAAAATTGCCTTAGGTTTTCGTGAGCAAGCAAGTTGGATGCACACCCACTAGTTTTCTTTAAGAGCTTTCACATACTCGTAGCTCTAGTGCATCATTTATATGGCAATCCCTACTCATTCACATTGATATCTATTGATGAGCATCTCCACAGCTCATTGATATGCCTAGTTAATGTGACTATCTTCTCCTTTTTTGTCTTGCAACCTCCACTACATTCCACACCATCTATAGTGCTATAACCATGGCTCACGCTCATGTATTGCGTGAGAGTTGAAAAGGTTTGAGAAAGTAAAGGTGTGAAACAATTACTTGGCCAATACCGGGGTTGTGCATGATTTAAATTCATTGTGCAATGATGATAGAGCATAGCCAGACTATATGCTTTTGTAGGGATAACTTTCTTTTGGCCTTGTTATTTTGAAAGTTCATGATTACTTTGCTAGTTTGCTTGAATTTTTGTTTCCACGTCAATAGCAAACTATTGTTTTGAATTTAATGGATCTGAACATTCACGTCACATAAGAGGAATTACAAAGGACACCTATGCTAGGTAGCATGGAAGCATCAAAAATTCATTCTTATCACTTCCCTACTCGAGGACGAGCAGGAGTTAAGCTTGGGGATGCTTGATACGTCTCAAACATATCTATAATTTTTGATGGTTTCACGCTGTTATCTTGTCTTATTTGGTTGTTTTATGTACCTTTTATATCTTTTTTGGACTAACTTATTAATTCAGTGCCAAGTGCTAGTTCCTGTTTTTACCGTGTTTTTGACTCTTTTCAGATCTAATTTTGGAACGGAGTCCAAACGGAAGAAAAACCCCGAAATGTTTTTTTCCCGAACGGAAGAAGATCAGGGGGCCTTTGGGCCAGGCCAGGTGGGCTCTAGGGAGCCCACAAGCCCCCACCCCGCCACCAGGGGGAGGCGACGGTGGGCAGGCTTGTGGCCTCCCTGGCGCCCCCCTGACCTAGGTCTTTGGCCTATAAATTCCCAAATATTCTGCAAAAAATGAGGGGAGCCTCGAAAATACTTTTCCGCCGCCACAAGCTTCCGTTTCCGCGAGATCTCATCTGGAGACCCTTCCTAGCACCCTGCCGGAGGGGACTTTGGAGTTGGAGGGCTTCTTCATCATCATCATCGCCCCTCCAATGACTCGTGAGTAGTTCACTTCAGACCTACGGGTCCGTAGTTAGTAGCTAGATGGCTTCTTCTCTCTCTTGGATCTTCAATACAAAGTTCTCCATGATCTTCATGGAGATCTATCCGATGTAATCTTCTTTGGCGGTGTGTTTGTCGAGATCCGATGAATTGTGGATTTGTGATCAGATTATCTATGATATATATTTGAGTCTTTGCTGATTTCTTATATGCATGATTTTATATCCTTGTAAGTCTCTCCGACTCTTGGGTCTTGTTCGGCCAACTAGATCTATGATTCTTGCAATGGGAGAAGTGCTTGGTTTTGGGTTCTGCCATGTGGTGACCTTTCCGAGTGACAGTAGGGGTAGCAAGGCACACATCAAGTAGTTGCCATCAAGGGTAAAAAGATGGGGTTTTTATCATTGGTTTGAGATTATCCCTCTACATCATGTCATCTTGCTTAAGGCGTTACTCTGTTCTTATGGACTTAATACACTAGATGCATGCTGGATAGCGGTCGACGTGTGGAGTAATAGTAGTAGATGCAGAAAGTATCGGTTTACTTGTTTTGGATGTGATGCCTATATATATAATCATTGCATAGATATCGTCACGACTTTGCGCGGTTCTATCAATTTCTCGACGGTAATTTGTTCACCCACCGTCTACTTGCTTTCATGAGAGAAGCCACTAGTAAACACTACGGCCCCCGGGTCTATTCACATCCATCGTTTACACCTCCGCTTTTACTTTGCTTTGTTACTTTGTTGCTTTTAGTTCTCAATTGGAAAACAATCTATAAGGGATTGACAACCCCTTCATAGCGTTGGGAGCAAGTTTTGTGTTTGTGCAGGATCTTGAGATACTCCTCCACTGGATTGATACCTTGGTTCTCAAACTGAGGGAAATACTTCCCACCGCTACGCTACATCACCCTTTCTGCTTCAAGGGAACACCAACGCAAGGCTCCAAGGCCACGGGGGAAATCCTTTGCATACTTGCGTAGGAAGTCCTTTAAGGCGTAGCCGCAGCAGAAAGATCAAGCCAAGTATTCTCCCGTCGACGTGCCTATTTCTGGCGCCGTTGGAAGGTCTTTTGTTGCAGTAGCAGAAGTATTTCATGCACCATTGCCAGGGATACACAGCAAACAACAGTGTGTTCTTGATCCTATCTTGCAAGTTGTAGTCACCTACTATGTGTTATGATCCGGCAACCCCAGAGTGACAATAACCGGAACCACTCCCGGAGATGACCATAGTATGAGGAGTTCATGTATTCACTATGTGCTAATGATTTCTCGGTTCTCTATTAAAAGGAGACCTTAATATCCCTTAGTTTCCATTAGGACCCCGTTGCCACGGGAGGGATGGACAAAAGATGTCATGCAAGTTCTTTTACATAAGCACGTATGACTAAATACGGAATACATGCCTACATTACATTAACGAACTGGAGCTAGTTACATATCACCCTATGTTATAACTGTTACATGATGAATGTCATCCGACATAATTATCCATCACCGATCCAATGCGTACGAGCTTTTCCTATACTTGTCCTTGCTAAGTTACTTTACCGCTACTGCTGTCACTACTGCTACTGTTACCGCTGCTACCGTTACTATCACACTACTTTGCTACTAAAACTTTGCTGCAGATACTAAGTCTTTCAGGTGTGGTTGAGTTGACAACTCAACTGCTAATACTTGAGAATATTCTTTGGCTCCCCTTGCGTCGAATCAATAAATTTGGGTTGAATACTCTACCCTCGAAAACTGTTGCGATCCCTTATACTTGTGGGTTATCAAGATCTTTTTCTGGCGCCGTTGTCGGGGAGGATAGCTCTATTCTCTGAGTCACTTGGGATTTACGTCTGTTGATCACTATGAGGAATACAAGAGATCCAAAAACTAAAGTCTTTCCCTCAACTACGAGGACATGTAAGGAACTACCATCTAGCTCTGCACTTGATTCACCTTCAGTTATGAGTAAATTTGCGACACCACCACCTATTGGTAATTCTGATATGTCGCCTGTGCTTGATGATGCTACTTCTGCTGTCCATGATGCTTATGATGATGCTTTGCTTGATAATGATATGCCACTGGGTGCATTTCTTGATACACAAATTGCTAGAGTTACTACTGAATGTGATGATACTTCTGAAACTGATGAAATTATTGAAGTGGAACCTGCTGTTACACCTGTTAGACCTAGCTCTCCTAGATATGAATTGCCTGATATACCTATGTCACATCCCTGACACCTTAAGCAAGTTAGTCTTGTGCTCATGTCTTCTTTGCATTGCATCTAAGAAATTTTCAACATGAACAAAGAAAGTGGTGAAGGAAAAACTCAAACCCTAGCCACTTCTTTAAATAAAGGAAATCTCAAACTAGTTAAAATCAATGAACCCAAAATGGCCTCAAGAAAAGTTCAAACTTTCTGATAAATCATGAAAGTAAATGAGCAATGAAGAAAACCATTTTCTTGACACTTTAAGCATTTTAAATAAATGCAAAAAGCTACTGGTTTCAAGTTTTAAATTTGAAATCAGAAACTTTAAACTTTCAAAAATATTGAAAACTTTGGGAATGGTTGGAAATATTTCAACAAATATTCTGGTGTGTTTAAAATAGTTTTTACAAACTTTTTGGGAGCTGAAATAAATAGCAAGTTAATGAAATAGCAAAACAGAGAAAAATCAAAAAAAAAACAAAAGAGAAAGAATGAGAAAACCCTTACCTGTCGCCTGAGGAGGCCCAGCCCACCAGGGGCAGGGTCGTCTTCTTCCTCTGCCTTCTGGCAGAGGGGAGATCGACCACGGCGGCCCCCTCCACCTCCTGCTTCGCCGTGGCGAGCTCCAGAGCCCCCCAGGACAGCGTGACAACGGGGTTATCCTCCCCGAGGCCGACCCTATCCATTCCCCAGCGCCAGTTCCCCCCTCCTCTCTGATCTCTCCTCCCTCCTTCTGCCGCCATTACCACGAGCTCGAGCTCGAGCTGCAACGCCTCTAGCCACGGGAACCTCCCTCCGAGTAGTCCAGCAGCTTCGCCTCGTCGAGCTGGTCCTCCCTGCAGAAGCCGAAGTCTCCCCGAGCTCTGCATCGCCCCCAACGCCATCGTCTTCCACCTTCGGCTGCCGGCAAATCGACGGTGAAACGCCGGCAACAGCCCTTCCCCGAGCCGTCTAAGCCCTGCTCTGCACTCCCCGTGAGCATGCGGTCATTTCCCCTCTCTTTCCCCTCGGATCCGAGCCCCCTAGCCACTGGACCATCGAACCCGTACTCCGGCCGCCGCCCCGGCTCGACGCCGGCTTACTCCGGCCACCTATAGCCCTCCCTGAGGCCAGGAGTGGATGTGGACGAGCTTGGAGATCACTCCAGTGCTCTCAGCTTCCTGTTCCGAGCACTACAGCACATTCAGCATGTCTCCGGCGAGGTTCTGCCGCGGTTTTGGTCGCCGCCGGCCAGGCTCCGGCGAGGGCCGACGTGGCCAAGCTAATCCAGTAGTTAAAACGCTTAAACTCTCGCTGACAGTAGGCCCAAGGCCAAGTCAACTTAGTTAAGGGGTTGGTCAGCGCGGGATTAACCCCAGAGAGGCTGACCAGTGGGTCCCCCCTGTCAGGTTTGACCTGAACAGGTCGGCTGACCTGCTGATGTCAGGCTGATGCAATAAAGAGATTTTTCAGTATAAAAATAATTCCAGAAATGTTTAAAACTTAAAAAATTCATAGAAATTAATCTGTAACTCCAATGAAAATAATTTATATATGAAAAAGTATCAGAAAAATTCAAGGAATCTGAATATGCTATTTTCAATCATGTTTGAAAAAGTTACATAACACAAACATGTAGATTAATGAATATGTCAATTCTTATAAATACTTTATAAATGGAATATGGAAAATATTTAAATTTCCTTATGAATGACATGATCACACACTGTTCTAATTACAAACCAGCAACTTAACATGTCATCCCATGCATGTTAACATCAAGTTGATCTGAGCATCAGGTCGAATCAATTAAAACAGTATCCGAGAATACCTCGTTTGAATTGATATTTGAATGTGATTCAAATCAACTTCAAACCTAATACATGTTGATTATAATAGTTTATCACTTTGCATTCTCATGCCATGCTCATGCATCATCTTGATTGCATATGCTTGATATTGATTGTTGTCATTTCCTTCGGTAGGCTCCGCTCCCCCGGATTCCACCGAATATCCGTCTGACGGATATTGTCCCTCCTCTGAGCAACAAGGAGGCAACCATTTTGATCATCCCGATAAATCCCATGTTCTTGCTCCGGCACTTGTTTATTGCATTAGTATCAAATTCTTCAACTGCTTTTGCCACGTTAGTTGAACCCACTTCCTTTGCATGACCTATCCTTGTCACGGTAAATAGCCGAACCTTGCAACCTAGCATACCTGGTAGTTTCTTGAGCCATGATGTGCCTTATCTTGCTATGCATGCTATGGTTAGAGTTGTGTATGGTCTGTCATCTGGGAGATGAACAGAATTGTGAGAATGCGTTCGGTAAGCAAAGGTTGTGTGTTGAATCTGATTTGGTAAAGGTACCGGTGAAAGGCTGTGTAGGAGTACATGGCGGGTTGTTTCATTGGAACCGTCCTTAGAAACTGAGTTCCGTGTATGTAATCCAAGACTAGATACTACCACATGCTGGGCCCTGAAATATGACCCCGCTCGGCCTATTAATCGCTTAGTACTCGGTCCAGGAGTTGCAAGTAGTTTCTGGTGTTTATAGTAATGCTGGAGGCCGTGCATGGTGCTGACCTAAGAGGTGGCCCGTGATGCGGTAGGCAGTGGCACGGTGTACCAAGTGGCACCCGGACGGTGGGCTTGGGAACCCTGCGCACATCGTTTGAGGCCGTGGCGGAAACCTCGGCCGGACTTTCGTACGGGTTACTCTCAGATAGGCGATAAACCTGGACTAGGTACTAGTGTGGTTAACGGTCGTGGCCGACTCCCTCGCTGGGCTTCCGCTTGAAGGTTGCCGAGGTGCATGACGTGCACATGGCGATAAGTGGCGAGAGCGTGTGTGACGAAGTACACCCCTGCAGGGTTATGATCTATTCGAATAGCCGCGTCCGCGGATATGGACTACTTGGAGACATATGTTGTTCATAGATAACTTAAATGGCTACTCATAAAATTGTCAAGATAAGCGTCAGTGTCGTGGACGGCATTTCCGTATGGAGACGGAATGATTCCATGATGGTGTATTGTTGTGGTGTTAGTGGACTCGTGTGCGAGAAATCAAGTTGTCAAAATTATTTAAAAATGCAAGTTGTCTAGCCACGAGTCAAATGCTGGCTTTCCGCATGAAACCCCACAATACCTTATTGATACCTTGCATGAGTAGATAGTTATCCTAAAGTCTTGCTGAGTACCTTCGTACTCAAGTTTGCTTAATAAATGTTGCAGAGGTTGCTAATGACCTTAATGGAGGGTTCTTCGTAGACATCGACGACGACGAGTAGCTGGTGTCCCAGCTACGATCTGGCCCTACGTTGGGTCTGTAGTATAGTCAGTCCATGTGCCCTCTAGTTGTGCTATCTATACTCAGACAGTTTAAACTCTTCCGTTGGCTTGTAACTGAATGACTGCTATTATGGGTCGTGAGACCCTTAATGTGTAATATTATGTGTGTGGCTCTTCCGAGCCTCTTAAATAAAGTTTGTATGTTTATGGTTATGTTGTGATGCCATCGATGTATCTATACATATCGGTATGCCATGCATACGTGTGTCGTACTTGATATGTATGGGGTTCGATTACCTAGTCGTGAACTTTAGTAGCACTCCTTACAAGGAAATGCCCCTTTGTGATCCAACGAGCCTTGGTAGTTCGCTACTGCTCCGGACACATTGGTTGACCGGCATGTGTCCTTCTTAGCTGCTGTGTCTGTCCCCTTGGGGAAATGTCACGCGATGTAATGGAGTCCTTGTAGCTTGCTATGACTCGTCTACACTCGCTGGTGACCGACACCTGCTTTGTTGGGTCATGTATGCCTGTCCTTGTGCGGTACTGCCACTTTGGTTTGTGACTAGACTTGTCGATCCGGGTTCTTTGACATTGGAATGCTAGCGACACTATTGCATACGTGAGTCAAAAGACGCAAACGGTCCCGGCTAAGGTAAGGCTGCAGCCGTGGAGTTAACCGTGCGTGAGACCGCAAAGAGATGCGATGTGTTACAGGCTGGATTCCTATGCCTTAGGATCGGGGTCCCGACAACCTAAGAGTTATGTTATGGAGGGAGAGGTAGCTGAATACTTTCTTGCTTGTAAGGATATCTATGATCTTGAGAATTTATTACGCAAGTGGAAAGAAAAATCTCTGAATGCTAGAATGAAATATGATCCTAAGTTTGCTACTTCACCCATCTTTGTTACTGATAAGGATTGAATTCTCTGTCGACCTGAGTTAATCACTTTGGTTGAATCTGATCCTTTTCATGGTTATGAATCTGAAAAGGTTGTAGCACATCTTACTAAACTAAATGATATAGCCACCCTATTCACGAATGAGGAAAAAATTCGCCATTACTATATCCTTAAGTTGTTTCCTTTCTCACTAAAGGGTGATGCTAAAACTTGATTTACTTCTCTTGCTCCTGGTTGTGTGCGTAGTCCCCAGGATATGATTCACTACTTCTCTGAGAAATATTTTCCTGCCCATAAGAAACAAGCTGCCTTGTAGGATATATATAACTTTGTGCAAGTTGAAGAAGAGAGTCTCCCACAAGCTTGGGGGAGGCTTGTCCAGTTACTGAATGCTTTGCCTGATCACCCTCTTGAGAAAAATGAAATACTTGATATCTTTTATAATGGACTAACCGATGCTTCTAGGGACCACCTAGATCGTTGTGCTGGTTGTGTTTTCAGGGAACAAACTGTGGAACAAGCTGAAATTCTATTGAATAATATCTTGAGCAATGATAATGCTTGGACTATTCCCGAATCACCTCCGGAGCCAACTCCGAAGAAAAGAGGTATTCTATTCCTCAGTCCTGAAGATATGCAAGAAGCCAAGAAATCTATGCAAGAGAAAGGTATTAAATCTGAAGATGTTAAGAATCTACCACCTATTGAAGAAATACATGGTCTTGATAACCCGACACAGGTAGTAGAGGTAAATTCTCTTCGTAGATTCAATGAGAGTGATATTCCATATGATAAACCTGCTAGCTTATGCTTAGATGAATTTGATAACTTTGTTGCCAAACAACAAAGTTTTAATGATTATGTTAGCACACAATTGAAACAAAATGCTCGTATGATTAATCATGTAAGTTCTTGTGTGGATAGAAATGTCAATGATCTTAAGCTTATTGGTAAACATGCTTCTATGGTCACTACTCAAGTAGAACAAGTACTTAAGGCTCAAAATGACTTGCTTAATGAGTTGAATGACAATTCTGTTAGAATTGTCACTAGAGGTGGTAGAATGACTCAGGAACCTTTGTATCCTGAGGGCCATCCTAAGAGAATTAAACAAGATTCTCAAGGAGTTAACACTGATGCACCTAGTCATCCTGGTAATAGGAAGAAAAAGAAATATGATAGGAACTTGCATGCTAGCAAACCTGCTGCTGTTACACCCAAGAATCCAAATGATGTCTCTATTTCTGATGCCGAAACACAATCTGGTGATGAACATGAGCCTAGTGATAATATTGATAATGGTGTTCATGTTGATGCTCAACCAAGTAATGATAAGGATGTGGAGATTGAACCTGATCTTGATAACCCACAACCTAAGAACAAGGGATATGATAAGAACGACTTTATTGCTAGGAAGCATGGTAAAGAAAGAGAACCATGGGTTCAGAAACCCATGCCCTTTCCTCTCAAACCATCCAAGAAAAAGGACGATGAGGATTTTGAGCGCTTTGTTGAAATGATTAGACCTGTCTTTTTGCAAATGCGTTTGATTGATATGCTTAAAATGTCTCCTTATGCTAAGTGCATGAAAGATATTGTGAATAATAAAAGGAACATACCTGAGGTTGAGATTTCCACCATGCTTGCTAATTACACTTTCAAGGGTGGGACTCCTAAGAAACTAGGTGACCCCGGAGTGCCTGCTATACCTTGCTCCATTAAAGGAAATTATGTTAGAACTGCTTTATGCGATCTTGGAGCTGGTGTTAGTGTTATGCCTCTCTCTTTATATCGTACACTTGAATTGGATAAGTTGACACCTACTGAAATGTCTTTGCAAATGGCTGACAAATCAACTGCTTTTCCTATCAGCATTTGCGAGGATGTGCCTTTTGTGGTTGCGAACGTTACTATCTTAACGGACTTTGTTATTCTGGATATTCCCGAGGATGATTCCATGGTGGTCATCCTTGGAAGACCCTTTTTAAACATTGCAGGGGCTGTTATTGATTGCAACAAAGCCAATGTCACTTTCCATGTTAATGGTAATGAGCACACGGTGCACTTTCCGAAGAAACAATATCGAGTTCATTGCATCAATGCTATTGAAAAATCTTCATCGATTATTATTGGAAGCTTTGAATGCCCTATACCTACTGTCAAGATGAAGTATGATTTACTTGTTGGGGATATGCACATCCCCGTTGAGGTAACCTAGTGATTATTCGAAAATTCTCCGTTTTCATGAGATTCGAAAAAAGTTTGTCAAGGAGACTTGATCAACCTCATTGACGGATTTGTTTTGATGACCATGAGATGTATGAATCTAGGAGTCACAACCTTCTGTTCCCAACTTTTACTTTGTGTTGTTTAGAAGAAAAATAATAATTTTAGCTTTATTTTCCTGTTTTCCGCGTTTTCCGTTCAATAGAAAAGTCACCCGAAAATAAAAGTTCTCCAAATGCCCTGAAATTCAAGTATGATTTTTTCTGGAATATTTGAAAATTTCTGAGATAGATAACTAGTCAGGGGGATGCACCAGTGGGCCACAAGCCCAGGAGGCGCGGCCACACCCCCTGGGTGCACCTGGCAGGCTTGTGGTTCCCACGTGGCCCCCTCCACTTATTCCAGCTCCCTTCTCCGTCTACCTCCATAAAAAAATCATTCCACAGCTCAAACCCGTGTTCTTGCTCTTTGTGTTGCATTTTTCGATCTCCTTGTGCAAAGCCCCATTCACCAAACTGTTTTGGGGAATTGTTTCTTGGTATGTGACTCCTCCATTGGTCCAATTAGTTTTTGTTCTAGTGCATTATTCGTTGCATATTTTTGCTGCCTTGGTGACCCTGTTCTTGAGCTTTGCATGTTAATTTTAGTTGGTCCCAAGTAGTTTTGATGCATGATATGGCCTCTAGGCACTTGTAGGAGTTGTTGCTATGAGTTTTGTTAAGCCTTGTTCACTTTTCTTTCGAGTCACTAAAAAATCCAGAAATTTTCAGAGAAAGAAAAAGGAAAACATGAGGAGGTTCCTAAGAGGCTCTTAAGGCCGTGACCCCAAGGAAGATGAAAATGAGAAGAAGAAACCCAAGTATCCGGTCCCCCGAGTTGCAGAAGTTCGAGCATGTGAGTGGCCAAGCGATGTGTTCTTACACGCCGCCGGTCTTTATGAGGATTTTTATTACTTGGTGGAGAACGCAGGCCTTACCGCATTTGTCGAAGATAAGTGTCCACAATACCTCCTCCTCACTAATATTTTCGTGCAAAGCTTTAATTTTTATCCAAGGAAGAGTCCTCCTATGGTTGATTTCAAGTTATATGATATCCTCCAGCGCATGTCACTTCAGGATTTTTGCAATGTTTGCAAATTACCTTATGTTGGGGATATTCATGAACCTCGTCCACAGGACTTGGAGGCTTTCATTTTCCCGTGCTTCGGTATCTCTCATTATTCGTGGGAAAATGTTTGATTGGCCGTGGGAAAGCTGGGGCTCTTAGCTCCCCAGATCTTGCGGTTTTGCACGAAGCTCTTTATAATGATAAAACTTATAGCTTGGGCGCTATAGTGGCTCAACGGTTGAACACTGTGGGGACCCCGACCGGTGAGTCGAGATCGCCGTGCCTAGTGATCCCAAGGATCAGTGCTCACTGAACACAGATAATGAATAATAGAGTCTTACATCCAAATAGCGAATATTACATCAAATGACCGAAGAGTCAGGTTCACAAATAGGTCCTAAGGCCAAATAAAACGGGTACCGGTAGCGGAACTCATAAGGGCTAAGCGGGTGCCCATGCCATCAAGCCTACACCGACAGGCATTCTGACTTAGAAGCGTCCTAGATCGCAGGTCCGTCTCTGAAGACGTACTCGTCGCAAAACTCCGGTCCTTCTTTCTCTGGTCAATAATATAACCAGTGGCAAGCCAATGAGTACTTTGAATGTACTCACAAACAGCCCATGATATGAACAATGAAAGTGAAGGATAACAATATCATGCATTTCTAGCGTAACTCATCTGGTAGAATGATCATGAATATGCATCAAGTTAAAGAATTACTTTTGAAGAACAGGTTACAGATATCAACATATCTGCTAAGGGTTGAACCATCCGGGTTCACCCTATATGCCAAGTCATCGGACTTGTCATAACCTCAATGTATCAGATGAGGGCTAAACCATCTGGGTTTACCCTATACGCCAAGTCATCGGACTTGTCATAACCTCAATGTATCAGTTGAGGGCTAAACCATCCGGGTTTACCCTATATGCCAAGTCATCGAACTTGGTCATATTATTACCTCATGACAACACCTTTTTAGCACCACACCCAGAGTCACTCACACTTGGTTTATGCGGAAATATCAGGACGTAGTTTAAGCAGGATTACCCAACTGTCCTTGACCGTGGACACGGCTTTCGAATAGTTTACACTCTGCAGAGGTAGTACGCTGAACCCACGAGAAACGGGAAAACTTCCATGTCATCCACGACTCGCGGTATATCACATATACCCGAGGTAACTACCCGATGATCATCTTTCCCCTGACGATACTTAGACAAAGAGGTCCACTCGATTGGTACCCAGCCCACATGTTGCACGTCTTACGAGCACCGCCTCTGGACAGTATCAACAATGCGGGGACCAACGGTGTGCCTAGAACTCATAATAATGGCATAGTCGTCCTACCTGGCACGACACCATCACGAGAGTGACGATAATCACTCCCGCCACTAGTAATGTGGCTCTTTGCTAGTACCGACCAGAGTAATCAACAAAGCCCTGTCCCATAAAGGGTTATCGTGGTCGTACTGGTAAGGTTGGGACGGTCGACACATCATAAATCTAATCCCCTTTCCGAAACCATACTCACACAAAACATCGGTGCATCACTTCACCAAAAGTGACCACCAACTCATCATCACCCTCGGGCATTAGTGGCACCCGATGGGGTTTTCATAAACTCTTTGATTTAACTCATCATCATGCTCATGATAATATGCCTCTATCTTTACTTGTCAACATGGTAATAACATGACCCTCACGGGGTAGGGTCAAGCTCAATGCAAGGATCTTAGAACTCTACTAGTCAGCATGACAGTAGCATGATCCTCATAGATGGTAGGGTCAAGCTCATCATGCTTGTGCTCCGAGGAGCCATATGTATAACATCACCATCATGCAAGTGCTTCGAAGAAGCCTTCGGTACCATCACACGAATGATGAACCGGCACTGTGATCACATGCAACGGAAAAGTACTTGCTATTCTAGCATGCATCAATTCATATGTTCAAGTCATGGTCAAAGGGCTGCTTGCCTTGGTCAGCTAAGTATCCTGGGTCTTCGAGGTCTTCCGCTCTGAATCCTTCGTCACTCGGTAATTCTATCGTCGAGAATAGAATAAATAAGAAATAGCTCACACAAAAATAGATCACACACAACTGTTAAAAATGTTGCAAATCTTGGTAAAAATCAGGTTGTTACTTTGAAAAATATCTTCTCTTTGTTTTTACTAGCAAAGCATTTTTAATAATTACAAAACAGAAACAAACCATTGCTTTTAATGCCTTTATTTTATTATAAAACAAATTCTATTTTTGAAAAATGCCAACAATAGCAGAATCAAATACTACTCACTTATAGAAAAATATCAGTGGAAGAATCTTGTTTTTCCACTTGATAGTTATTTTTACAAAATTCATTTAGCCTTGGCCTGGGAAGCAGGCGGGCCCAGCCAGCCAGCAGCCTGCCAGGCGCGTGCCCGCCAGGTTTGAACTTGACGTGCGGGCCCCTGGAGTCAGCGGCTGTGGCTGCGCGTGGGGCAACTCCTGGACGCCGACAGGTGGAGCCCACCTGTTGGGTTCTTCCCCTACCTCTAGCCAGGGAGGAGGAGACGAACGCCCGCGAGGCTACCGTCGTCCATGGGCCTATCTAAGGGCAGGAATGGGTTCAGCATGCCTCCGCCTACCTGCAGGTGGTCGGGACAGCGTCGGAGAGGCTTGGAGTCGCCGGCGACGAGGTGGCCGTGGCGGAGGAGTTTCAGGTGGTGGTTGAACTGATAGCTAGGGGCACGGAAAAGCTCGGGGCTGTTGGGGGAAAGGTTCCTGGTGTCGAGGGGAGTGTTTTGGTGGGTCGAGTGTCGCAGGAGCCGGCGTGTAGCCGGAGATCGACCGGAGCTCCGAGGCGGAGGGGCCTCGGTCGATCTCGAGCACCGGGGCTCTGCGAGCTTGATTGCGTGGCTAGGGGGATGCTAGTGATCGTGCAGAGGCTGTTGGAGGGGTGCTGAGGTGCTGGGGGGGGGGTCTATTTATAGGCTCGCGACGGTGAGCCGAACTCGGTGCGCCGGTGACTCATCGTGGTGCGTGTGTGTGCACAGTGAGGAGCTGGCTGCGAAACCATGGTCTCCGGACGTGGTTTAGGACGCTCTGAAGCATCGGCCGTAGAGGGAGATTGCATGGGATCGAGCTGCAGCGTCCATGCATGCTCGGCCGAGTCGGGTGCGCGTGGGCACGCGTCGCCCGAGCTCTAGCGCGGGGGAGGAGGGTCCCTCGCGGCTGCTTTACGCTGAGGGGTTGTCGGGGGAGGTCTTGGACACTTCGGGGGAGGTTGGAACCGGCCGGGAGCGTCGTCCCCTTCTCGGTTGCTCTCTGTAGCGCGTCCAGAGCGTAGTTTTGGCATGCCACGCAATGCTGGCGCGCTCTGGGGCACTTCAGACGTGTCCCTCATGTCCTGGGTGTTGCTGGGAGTTTATCTAGCCGTTGTGTGCTAGCGAGAGCACTGCCTGGTCAAGGGGGACATGGTTTACTAGTGCTGCCAGTCCTGATCTGTGGCACAAATTGGAGTTTCTTTCACTTGTGCTTTGAACTGGGGAGGGGCCAGTTGACTGGGTGTTTAGGTTGGTCTGAGGCACTAATACAACAAGTTTGAGGCTCTGACATAGGGTAAAATAGTGGCTAGGTGGGTTTTTACCTTGCTGTCAGGAGGTGTTCGACAGTGGTTTGGGGTGCTTCCACTCCACCACTGTAACTGCAACTTAACACGTTTGGTCTTGGGGTTAAAGTAGAAGCTTCCAGCAATTTTGAGCTCCATTGCACAAGTTTAGCTTTGTAAACTTGAAAATGCATGAAAGTGATCAGATTTGTCTTCTGCAAAGGGAGTGTGACTAAACAGAGTATAGCAAATCTCATTTTTGGTGTGGAGTCCTCATTTGAGGTGCAAAACCCCTGCAAAGTTTCAGCCCCATTGGACAAACTTTTCTATGTAGAGTTGTTCCAACTCTATTCTGGACAGAGAGGGTTTTAGGCTTATTTGGTGACCTTCCCCACCTTTGGTCAAGGTGAGAGTTTATGTGGGCACCAAATATGGCTTGGGGAGGCTCCTGTAATTTAATGGGATCTTATTGAGAATATTCCCTTTGGAAATATCTCAAAAGGTTAAAAGAGACAGAAATGGTTTTCAGGGTTTTACTCAAATAATTATAATATAAAATAAGGTTGAAAATGTTATGTATGGAAAATATATGTCCTTCTGAGTTTCCATGGTTTTACTCAGAATTTTCTAAGGCAGAGAAGCATTTTTCCTTGTGGGAATATCATTCCTGGCCTTAGAAACAGACATGCATTTAAAATAGAAAAAATAATGTTTGAAATCATTAAATAATGTTTTTGGCAAAACATAATAGTATTTGAGTTTAGATCACCAACTTTGGTTGGGAGGGCTACTAGGCATCATGAGCTAGTTGTGTAACCCAAGGAAGGTATAGATTATCTGATGTCAAAGAAAAGAGTTTTGGAAATTCATTTTAAATAAATAAATAATTAGCCATGGGTTTGGTTCAACAAGCAAACAAGCATACATTCATACAAGGCATTCATAGCATTCACAACATCATTTGAAAAAGTTTTAACAAGCCCTCGTTTTTGCAACTTGAAACAAAGGTGGTGAAAAACACGGTGTGACAGACCTATCCCTCTTACAAGAATCTCGTCCTCGAGATTCCTAAGCTAGGCGTTAAACAGCTCTGGAAATTCTGATCGGAGATAGTCTTCACGTTCCCATGTTGCTTCTGCTTCGGTATGGTTGCTCCACTGAAACTTGAAATACTTGATGGTGCGGCTTCTGGTGCAACGCTCGGCTTCATCTAGAATGCGAATCGGCTTCTCGTGATAGGTATGGTCTGGTTGAAGGTCAACAGCTTGGTAGTCAATGTCCTTGCAATGATCGGAACGGTTCAGCACTTGTAAGCACTTCCGGAGTTGTGACACGTGGAACACGTTGTGCACACCCGAAAGTTCTGGGGGTAGCTCCAACTGATAAGCCACTTCCCCGTGCCTTGCCGCGATGTTGAAGGGTCCAATAAACCTTGGGGCTAGCTTCCCTTTGACGTGGAAACGCTTGGTTCCCTTGAGAGGCGTAACGTGCAGGTACACCTAATCTCCGGGAATGAACTCCACATTCTTGCGGTGGGAGTCCGCATAGCTCTTCTGTCGTGACTTAGCTGCCTTTAGGTTTTCTTGGACGAGCTGCACCTTTCTCTCCGCTTCCTGCAGCGCTTCTGGCCCAAAAACTAGTCCTTCACCGGTCTCGGACCAATTGAGTGGGGTGCGACACTTCCGCCCATATAGCACTTCAAATGGGGCCATTTGAAGACTGGACTGGTAGTTGTTGTTGTAAGAGAACTCAGCAAACGGCAGACAGTCTTCCCACTTGGCACCATGGGCCAGGACACATGCGCGGAGCATGTCCTCGAGTATCTGGTTCACCCTCTCGGTCTGTCCGCCCGTCTGCGGGTGGAAAGCCATGCTGAAAGAGAGTTTGGTTCCGAGAGCTTCTTGAAACTTCTTCCAGAATCTTGAGGTGAATTGCGTGCCGCAGAGGGACACAATCTCCTTAGGAACTCCATGAAGGCTAACGATGTGCTCAATGTAGAGGCTAGCCAACTTGTCGCCCCCATAGGTGGTGTTGACCGGAATGAAATGAGACACCTTAGTTAAGTGGTCGATGATGACCCATATGGAGTCATGACCCCTGCTTGACCGGGGTAGTCCGGTAATGAAGTCCATGCCGACCTTGTCCCATTTCCATTCTGGCACTTGAAGAGGTTGCAGCAGCCCAGCAGGTCGTTGATGCTCAGCCTTGACCCGCTGGCATACATCACACTTAGCGACGTATGAGCCTATTTCTCTCCTCATGCCATGCCACCAGAATTGTTCTCGGAGGTCTTGATACATCTTGGTACCACCGGGATGGATGGAGTATGGCGTGTCGTAGGACTCTTGCAGGATCAAGTCCTTGAGTTCGCCCTTGTTGGGTACGCATATGCGTTTCCCGTACCACACCACTCCTTTATCATCGACCGAGAACCCTGGGGCCTTGCCTTCCCGAATCTTCTTCTTGAGGCCTTCAATACTCTTGTGTCCCTTCTGGGCTTCCTTGATATCATCAGTCAAAGTTGGTTTGACTTCGAGGTTGGCCAGGTATCCTGGTCCGACCAACTCCAATCCGAAGCTTTCCATCTCTTCATACAAGGCGGGCAACCGTTCCTTGAGCATGACGTTCAAGGTGCCGGCCTTCCGGCTTAAAGCATCGGCTACCATGTTAGCCTTACCGGGGTGATACTGAATGTTGAGGTCGTAATCCTTGATTAACTCAAGCCATCTTCATTGCCTCATATTCAGCTCCCTTTGGGTGAAGATATATTTCAGACTCTTGTGGTCCGTGTATATTTCACATCGCTTCCCCAGAAGGTAATGTCGCCATGTCTTCAAGGCATGCACTACGGCTGCTAACTCAAGATCATGGGTGGCGTAATTCTCCTCATGTGGACGCAGTTGTCGTGACAAGTACGCCACGACTTTGCCATCTTGCATTAGGACTCCATCGAGTCCAGTTCCAGAGGCATCACAGTAAATCACAAACTCCTTGTTGATGTCCGGGGTAGCTAGTACCGGGGCGGTAGTCAGTCTTTTCTTCAACTCTTGGAAGCTTGCTTCACATGCCGGTGTCCACTCGAACTTCTGACCTTTCTTCAAAAGTTGAGTCATAGGTCGAGCGATGCTGGAGAATCCCTCTACGAACTTGCGGTAGTATCCCGCGAGTCCAAGGAAACTCCTTACATCCTTCACGTCTCTCGGCGATTCCCAGTTGGCCACTCTGGAAATCTTGGATGGATCTACTACCAATCTGCTTGCTGTCATGATATGACCCAAAAATCCAACTTCGTTCAGCCAGAACTGACACTTGCTGAACTTGGCATACAGTTGGTGCTCTCGAATCTTTCCCAGAACTATCCTCAAGTGTTGCTCATGTTCTTCTTCGGATTTTGAGAAGATTAGAATGTCATTGATGAATACGATGACAAACTTATCTAAATACTCCATGAAGACCTTGTTCATGAGGTACATGAAGTAAGCTGGGGCATTAGTCAATCCGAAGGGCATAACTGTGCACTCATAGAGACCGTATCGGGTCATGAATGCAGTCTTGGGTATGTCCTCGGGTCGAATCTTGAACTGGTAATATCCTGATCGAAGATCGATCTTGGAAAATACCTTAGCTCCATTTAACTGGTCAAACAGGTCTTCTATCTTGGGGAGCGGGTACTTGTTCTTGATTGTGACTTTGTTGAGAGAACGGTAATCGACGCAGAGTCGAATGGTACCATCCTTCTTTGATACAAACAGAACAGGTGATCCCCAAGGTGACGCACTCGGACGGATGAATCCTTTCCTGAGTTGCTCCTCCAGCTGCTTCTTCAGCTCTGCTAGCTCCTCGGATCCCATCCTGTAAGGCTTCTTGTAAATAGGCCTTGACCCAGGCATGAGCTCAATGATGAAATCGATGTCTCGGTCAGGAGGCATTCTGGGTAGCTCATCGGGAAAGACGTCCGGGTACTCACAGACTACTGGCACTTGGTCGAGCTCTACCTCGGATAGGCTGTTGATTGGAGGTACTTGAGCTGATACCGGCTCAGAGACATACTTGACCTTGACCCCTTGGTCGCTTGTCATGGTAATGGCCCTGTTGGCACAGTCCAAGAGACTTTGGTGCTTGGCCAGCCAATCCATCCCGAGAATTACTTCTAAGCCTTGCGACTTAAGCACAATGAGGTCTGCCAAGAAGCTCGTCCCATTGATAACTATCTCGACCTTCCTACACCCTAGATTGGACCTCAACACTGCTCCCGGGGTTTGGATTGCCATCTGCCCGCGAAGCAGAGTGGGTTTTAAACCACACTTCTCCGCAAACCTTTGTGTAACAAAAGAGTGCGAAGCACCACAATCAAACAACACTGTAGCTGGGGTGGAGTTGACGAGGAACGTACCCAGAATGCAGTCCGAGTCTCCCTGCGCCTCTTCGGTGGTGATGTGATTGATCCACCCCCTACTGTTGACCTGCTGATTGCGGGGAACTTGGTTTCTTCCTAGTGCTCCTTGACCTGGTTGGGTGCATTGGGACGCGGTGCATCGGGCTTCTTGTTGGGACACTGCCTGGAATAGTGCCCGGTCTGACCACACCCAAAACAGGTGACCTGCCCCGGAGGGTTGGTATTGACTCCACTATTTTTGGCGGGTTGGAAACTGGCTTGGTGCTGACTTGAGGCTGATAATTCTGATGGAACACCGGGGTCTTGTACTACTGCTACTGATAGTTGGGCCTCGCAGGTGCTGACTGCCCATGGTCTTGGTCTTGCATTAGTGGGTCCTCCACTTCATATCATCTTGCGCTTGCGGGTGTCGTCCATTGCACGACGCTTGTCTTCTAGCATAAGTGCCTTGTTAACCAGGTCACTGAAGGTCTTGCAGTCACAAACTACCAACTGATATTGCAGGGACTGTTACAATCCTTCCATGAAGAGTTCCACCTTAGCAGCCTCAGTGTTAACATCCTCAGGGGCATACCTCGACAAGAGGTTAAACTTCTGCAGATATTCCTTAACAGTTCCACTGCCTTGCCTCAAGGCTCGGAATTCCCGCTTCTTGATGGTCATCATTCCTGGCGGAATATGAGCCGCGCGGAATCCTTCCTTGAACATTTCCCAAGTGATGACTTGTCCATCTCGCATGATCTGGAAACCATCCCATCAAGCCCTGGCGGTGCCTCCGAGACAGTGAGAAGCATAAAGGACCTTCTCATGTTCATCGGTGCACTTGACCAGCGCAAGGAGGTCTTCAGTAGTGCGAATCCAGTCATCGGCATCCAACGGTTCGGTCGTCTCTGTGAATAAGGGAGGCGTAGTCCGCATAAACTCTGAGAGAGTAGAGCGGCCATTGCCATTCCCGTTCTGCGGCGGGTTGTTCACTAGGACTTGAGCCAGCTGCTGAATAGCGGCATTGTTGGCTTGAGGCTCCTCGCGAAGAGCATGAAAGAACTGAGCCATAGTCAAGTTCTCGGGAGGAGGTGGCGGAGGAACATTGCCATGCTGCTCGTGGTGATCTCCAGCGTGAGCTTCTCCTTCGGTTCCTTGCAGCTGACGTGAGGAGGTTGTGCCGGGGTTGCCGAAGGTGCTGTTGCGAGTTACATTCACCATCATGTCATGGAAACAGACAGGTCAAAAATCCGCCTTCCTTGAAACCACAAGGGTTCACTCTAGTAAGAGGGGGTCTAAATGTGCTAGTGCGAATTTTTAAAATCAACATCTTGAAAATGGAATTTGCATTCATTGAAAACAAGTGACGTAGTCGCGTACAAGCTGCCTAAGGCAGAATGTGGCTTACATCATACACACTCATAACTTAAAAGATCGGATACATGGATACCCTAAGCTCAGGGGTACTCCTAGTTGCTTACGCTGAAATCCTATGCGGCGGATTGCTCGGTCTCAAAAGTGTGTTCGGCATGATCTTCGTCTTCGTCAGAGTCTTCTTCCTTCATCGGAGTGAAAGAAATAATCTGCACATCACGGCGTCTCTTAGGTGAGGCGGCGAAGAGTTCAGTATATTCTTTCGCTGTTAGTCGGCGACTCTGAAGAGGAACGGCCCGGATTGGTAGCACACCACCCCTGGTAGCAATACCGGCCCTTCCTTCAGGTGCGCCTTCTTTCTTCATCTTCCGATTCTTCATCTTCTCTGTGTGAAGTAGGCTCTTAACTTGGTGTAGTTCTTGGAGAAGCTTTGTTGATTCCTTAACCAGAAGGTGCGTCAGAGTGTCGGATGAGAGAGTGAAGTAGGTCTGAAACCTTAATGGCATCCCGTCCTCAGACGATGGGGTGAGCGTCCAGCTCCCGTCCATTGCTTCCTTAAGAAAAGGTAGGTGGCGAGTAGCAGGTTCATCAGCCATCTCAGGGAGGATATTGTGGAGACGCACGAGCGTCTGTCGTGCGGCTGTCTCCACTGCCAGCATTAGTTCTCCCATTTGTGGTCCTTCAAAAAACCAACTAGTCGGGGAGTCATTAGCCTTCACTATCACGTCCACGTGATATTCCTTGGTGTCGGCGTTGACCCAGTGCTTGTGGTAGAGGAAGATGGGCGTGCGGCGTACGTGGCACTTCTCGAGACAATCCACTAGAAGTAGGGGAAAGCCGGTCTCCAGAAGCGTCTCAGGTACGGCGGCCATCTACAAGATATAGGAGAGAGAGAAAATCAGAAGGTTTTAGGTGCAAAGTGTAAGGCTGGTGTACTAATCGTTTCCGGCTAACGTCCATGCTACCTAAGGCTTCCTATAGTCAGGATGGCTCTGATACCAGTTCTGTGGGGACCCCGACTGGTGAGTCGAGATCGTTGTGCCAAGTGATCCCAAGGATCAATGCTCACCAAACACACATACTGAATAATAGAGTCTTACATCCAAATACCGAATATTACATCAAATGACCGAAGGGTCAGGTTCACAAACAGGGCCTAAGGCCAAATAAAACGGGTACAACGGGTAGCGGAACTCATAAGGGCTAAGCGGGTGCACATGCCATCAAGCCTACACCGACAGACATTCTGACTTGGAAGCGTCCAAGATCGCAGGTCCGTCTTTGAAGACGTACTCGCCGCCAAACTCCGGTCCTTCCTTGTCTGGTCAATAATATAACCAGTGGCAAGCCAATGAGTACTTTGAATGTACTCGCAAACAGCCCATGATATGAAAAATGAAAGTGAAGGATAACAATATCATGCATTTCTAGCGTAACTCATCTGGTAGAATGATCATGAATATGCATGAAGTTAAAGAATTACTTTTGAAGAACAGGTTACAGATATCAACATATCTGCTAAGGGTTGAACCATCCGGGTTCACCCTATATGCCAAGTCATCGGACCTGTCATAACCTCAATGTATCAGCTGAGGGCTAAACCATCCGGGTTTACCCTATATGCCAAGTCATCGGACTTGTCATAACGTCAATGTATCAGTTGAGGGCTAAACCATCCGGGTTTACCCTATATGCCAAGTCATAGAACTTGGTCATATTATTACCTCATGACAACACCTTTTTAACACCACACACACACTCACTCACACTTGGTTTATGCGGAAATATCAGGACGTAGTTTAAGCAGGATTACCCAACTGTCCTTGACCGTGGACACGGCTATTCGAATAGTTTACACTCTGCAGAGGTAGTACGCTGGACCCACGAGAAACGAGAAAACTTCCGTGTCATCCACGACTCGCGATATATCACATATACCCGAGGTAAGTACCCGATCATCATCTTTCCCCTGACGATACTTAGACAAAGAGGTCCACTCGATTGGTACCCAGCCCACATGTTTAACGTCTTACGAGCACCGACTGTGGACAGTATCAACCATGCGGGGACCAACGGTGTGCCTGGAACTCATAAGAATGGCATAGTCGTCCTACCTGGCACGACCCCATCACGAGAGTGACGACAATCACTCCCGCCACTAGTAATGTGGCTCTTTGCTAGTACCGACTAGAGTAATCAACAAAGCCCCGTCGCATAAAGGGGTATCGTGGTCGTACTGGTAAGGTTGGGACGGTCGACACATCATAAATCTAATCCCCTTTCCGAAACCATACTCACGCAAAACACCGGTGCATCACTTCACCAAAAGTGACCACCAACTCATCATCACCCTCGGGCATTAGTGGCACCCGATGGGGCTTTCATAAACTCTTTGATTAAACTCATCATCATGCTCATGATAATATGCCTCTATCTTTACTTGTCAACATGCCAATAACATGACCCTCACGGGGTAGGGTCAAGCTCAATGCAATGATCTTATAACTCTACTAGTCAACATGACAGCAGCATGATCCCCATAGATGGTAGGGTCAAGCTCATCATGCTTGTGCTCCGAGGAGCCATATGTATAACATCACCATCATGCAAGTGCTTCGAAGAAGCCTTCAGTACCATCACACCAATGATGAACCGGCACTGTGATCACATGCAACGGAAAAGTACTTGCTATTCTAGCATGCATCAACTCATATGTTCAAGTCATGGTCAAAGGGCTGCTTGCCTTGGTCAGCTAAGTATCCTGGGTCTTCGAGGTCTTCCGCTCCGAATCCTTCGTCACTCGGTAATTCTATCGTCGAGAATAGAATAAATAAGAAATAGCTCACACAAAAACAGATCACAAACAACTTTTAAAAATGTTGCAAATCTTGGTAAAAATCAGGTTGTTACTTTGAAAAATATCTTCCCTTTGTTTTTACTAGCAAAGAATTTTTAATCATTACAAAACAGAAACAAACCATTGCTTTTAATGCCTTTATTTTATTATAAAACAGATTCTGTTTTTGAGAAATGCCAACAATAGCAGAATCAAATACTACTCACTTTTAGAAAAATATCAGTGGAAGAATCATATTTTCCCACTTGATAGTTATTTTTACAAAAATCATTTAGTCTCAGGTTTTTGAAAATAAAAGAAAAGGCCAAAGCCTGGCCTGGGAAGCAGGCCGACCCAGCCGGCCAGCAGGCTGCCAGGCGCGCGCCCGCCAGGTTTGAACCTGACGTGCGGGCCCTTGGAGTCAGTGGCTGTGGCTGCGCGCGGGGCAGCTCCAGGACGCCGACAGGTGGAGCCCACCTGTCGGGTTCTTCCCCTACCTCCAGCCAGGGAGGAGGAGACGAAAGCCGGCGTGGCTACCGTCGTCCACGGGCCTATCTAAGGGCAGGAATGGGTTCAGCATGCCTCCGCCTACCTGCAGGTGGTCGGGACAACGTCGGAGAGGCTTGGATTCGCCGACGACGAGGTGGTCGTGGCGCAGGAGTTTTGGGTGGTGGTTGAACTGATAGCTAGGGGCACGGAAAAGCTCGGGGCTGTTGGGGGGAAAGGTTCCTGGTGTCGAGGGGAGTGTTCTGGTGGGTCGAGTGTCGCAGGAGCCGGCGTGTAGCCGGAGATCGACCGGAGCTCCGAGGCGGAGGGGCCTCGGTCGATCTCGAGCACCGGGGCTCTGCGAGCTCGATTGGGTGGCTAGGGGGAAGCTAGTGATCGTGCAGAGGCTGTTGGAGGGGTGCTGAGGTGCCGGGGGGGTCTATTTATAGGCTCGCGATGGTGAGCCGAATTCGGTGCGCCGGTGACTCACCGTGGCGCGGGTGCGTGCACAATGAGGAGCTGGCTGCGAAACCACGGTCTCCGGACGTGTTTTAGGAAGCTCTGAAGCATTGGCCGCAGAGGGAGAGGGCGTGGGGTCGACCTGCAGCGTACGTGCATGCTCGGCCGAGTCGGGTGCGCATGGGCACGCGTCGCCCGAGCTCTAGCGCGGGGGAGGAGGGTCCCTAGTGGCTGCTTTACACTGAGGGGTTGTCGGGGGAGGTCTTGGACACTTCGGGGGAGGTTGGAACCGGCCGGGAGCGTCGTCCCCTTCTCGGTTGCTCTCAGAGCACAGGTTTGGCATGCCACGGCATGCTGGCGCGCTCTGGGGCACTGCAGACGTGTCCCTCATGTCCTGGGTGTTGCTGGGAGTGTATCTAGCCGTTGTGTGCTAGTGAGAGTAGTGGCTGGTCAAGGGGGACATGGTTTACTAGTGCTGCAAGTCCTGATCTGTGTCACAAATTGGAGTTTTTGTCACTTGTGCTTTGAACTGGGGAGGGGCTAGTTGACTGGGTGTTTAGGTTGGTCTGAGGCACTAATACAACAAACTTGAGGCTGTGACATTGGGTAAAACAGTGGCTAGGTGGGTTTTTACCTTGCTGTGAGGTGTTCGACAGTGGTTTGGGGTGCTTCCACTCCACCACTGGAACCGCAACTTAACACGTTTGGTCTTGGAGTTAAAGTAGAGGCTTCCACCAATTTTGAGCTCCATTGCACAAGTTTAGCTTTGTAAACTTGAAAATGCATGAAAGTGGCCAGATCTGTCTTCTCCAAAGGGAGTGTGACTAAACGGAGTCTAGCAAATCTCATTTTGGGCGTGGAGTTCTCATTTGAGGTGCAAAACACCCGTGCAAAGTTTCAGCCCCATTGGACAAACTTTGGTATGTAGAGGTGTTCCAACTCTATTCTGGTCAGAGAGGGTTTTAGGCTTATTTGGTGACCTTCCCCACCTTGTATCAAGGTGAGAGTTTATGTGGGCACCAAATATGGTTTGGGGAGGCTCCTGTAATTTAATGGGATTTTATTGAGAATATTCCCTTTGGAAATATCTCAAAAGGTTAAAACAGACAAAAATGGTTTTTAGGGTTTTACTCAAATAATTATAACATAAAATGGGGTTGAAAATGTTATGTATGGAAAATATATGTCCTTCTGAGTTTCCATGATTTTACTCAGAATTTTCTAAGGCAGAGAAGCATTTTTCCTTGTGGGAATATCATTCCTCGCCTTAAAAACAGACATGCATTTAAAATAGAAAAAAATAATGTTTTAAATCATTAAATAATGTTTTTTGCAAAACATAATAGTATTTGAGTTCAGATCACCAACTTTGGTTGGGAGTGCTACTAGGCATCATGAGCTAGTAGTGTAACCCAAGCAAGGTATAGATGATCTCATGTCAAAGAAAAGAGTTTTGGAAATTCATTTTAAATAAATAAATAAATAGCCATGGGTTTGGTTCAACAAGCAAACAAGCATACATTCATACAATGCATTCATAGCATTCACAACATCATTTGAAAAAGTTTTAACAAGCCCTGATTTTTGCAACTTGAAACAAAGGTGGTGAAAAACAGGGTGTGACACACACGAACCGTACTAAAGGCGCTATTTATGGAGGTATCTATGCTACCCATCTTGCTAAACATTTTGAGATACCTATTAGACTGTACGAGGAAGAAGAGATGCTTCTTCCTGAGAGATATTTAGATTATGATAGCATGGTTCGCCATGATTTTCTTGATAAAGATAATAATAAGAGGATGATTTATAACTTGGTATTTAGCCAGGGTACTCGTGAGACTATTACTTTGCCTGCTCCTTCTTTGTTCAACCTTCATCTAGGCAGGTACATTATTATGCCCTCGGACATCTACGCATATTGGGGCATAGCACCACCACAGGCGCCCATGCCTGAGGCACCAGTCGAGTACCAGGCACCCTCAGTACACTCTGGAGTGCCCCGGAGACGGTTACTTCCCTCCTTGGGAGTAGATCAACTTAGGCCAAAAGCCTAAGCTTGGGGGAGTACGTGTTTCTCACCGACTTTATATTCATGCGCACACATTCACTTTGATAGTCGGTGTTCACACTTTGCCATTGTATCATCCATGCTAGTTTATTTCTTTTTCTCGCTTTCTTCTTGTGTGTTTGTTTAAATTTGAGAAAAACAAAAAACATTAGTTGTAAGTTTACTTTCCAGCTTGCTTAGTGGTAATTAAAAAGAAAACCCAAAAAGATTTCCCATTCTTCTATTGCTTGTTGGGAGCTTTTCCATGTAAATAGTTTTCTTTTTCTTTGGGTCCAGGTAGAAGACCATGATTAAAATGTTTAGTGGCTCTCATATGCATAATTGTTTATCCGTCAGAGAGCCCGTATTACTTTGTCTTCTTCTCTGAGTTTGCTTGCAGATTCCAGCTTAGTCCAATGCACGAACACTCTCATTATTATACACATCATTCGGTCGTGCAAGTGAAAGGCAATAATGACAATATATGATGAAGTGACTGAGCCTGGAAAAGCTGGTATGAACTCGACCTATTTTGTTTTTGTAAATATGACTAGCTAATCGTTCCTAATTCAGCATTGTTATGAGAGAAACATGTTTGCAATAACAACTTAGAGATCATAGTTTTTGATGCCATGCTTAATTAGCTAGGAGCTTATAATGGTTTGTCTTGGATGCCAACATGAATTTCAAGATGATTATGATGTAATATGATAGGATGGTCTCCTCCTTCAAATGATTCAAGTGGCTTGACTTGGCACATGTTCACGCATGTAGTTGAAACAAAATCAACATAGCCTCTATGATATTCATGTTTATGGTGATTTATATCCTACTCATGCTTGCACTCAACATTGGTTAATTTCAATGCATATTAATGACTGTTGTCGCTCTCTAGTTGGTCGCTTCCCAGTCTTTTGCTAGCCTTCACTTGTACTAAGAGGGAATACTGCTTGTGCATCCACTTCCATAAACTCAAAGTTGTTCCATATGCGTCCACCATACTACCTATATGCGGTATCTACGTGCCGTTCCAAGTAAATTTGCATGTGCCACTCTCTAAAACTTCAAATAATAATCTGTTTTGTATGCCCTAACCGCTCATGTGGTGACAAGGGGCGGTCAGTATCTTCCATGCTAGGCGTGTTATCCTCGATACGTGTTTATTCACTATCACTCACGAGAAAGGGGCTGATAAACGGAATGCCCAGTTCCATGCTCAAATCGAAAATATAATTGCAAACAAAACGCCCCCTGGATTGTTGTTGGTACGGACGGAACCCGAGGATTCGGCTAGTCGTGGAGTGTGATTGATCGGCGGTGGGGGAGTCAAAACTTTACTTTTCTGTTTGGGAACCGCCTATAATATGTGTAGCATGGAAGATGGTGAAAACTCTTGGTCATCGCGTTGACAATGAAAGCATGCCACCAATTATTTATCTCTGTTTAAAAAAAAGCTTGAGCTCTGGCACCTCTGCAAATCAATGCTTCCCTCTGCGAAGGGCCTATCTATTTACGTTTCTGTTGAGTCATCCTCTTCTTATTAAAAAGCACCAGTTAGTGAGCACCTCTTTCATTTTTATGCTTTGCTATTAATTGATATTGAGTATGACTGTGACTGGATCTTCTTTGCCATGAATTACAATGTTCAGTCAACCCTTGGTCTTTGAAGGTGGTCTGCATTTATGTTTTGCGGTCTCAGAAAGGGCTAGTGAGATACCATCTGTTCATATTGTATTATGATTGTTTTCATTGAAGTGTTGATGTTTGAAACTTATTATTATTGCTCGCTAGTTGATTATGCCATTTCTATGCGTACATCATGAGACCTAAATGTTATTGCTTATGTGGTTAGCTTATGATCTTGCTAAAAATCCGAATATGAGTTAGGCATAATTACAACAACAAGATCAAACAGAGTTCATAAAAGTTTTTCTTTTGTCTCTTTCAGTATGTCAACTGAATCGCTTGAGAATAAGCAAGGCTTTAAGCTTGGGGGAGTTGATACGTCTCCATCGTATCTACTTTTCCAAACTCTTTTGCCCTTGTTTTGGACTCTAATTTGCATGATTTGAATGGAACTAACCCGGACTAACGCTCTTTTCAGCAGAATTGCCATGGTGTTATTTTTGTCCAGAAATAAAAGTTCTCAGAAAGACCTGGAAACTTACGAGGATTTTTTGTGGAATATATAAAATATACTGGCGCAAGAATTACCTGAAGACACGGAGCCACGGGCCCACAAGCCCAGGAGGCACCCCTCTAGGGCACGCTTGGCAGGCTTGTGGGGCCCACGTAGCTCTGCAGCCTCCAACTCCAACTCTATAAAGTCTCTTTCGCCCAGAAAAAATTAAGAGAGAAGATTTCATCGCGTTTCATGACACGGGGCCGCCGCCACCACCTGTTCTTCCTCGGGAGGGCAGATCTGGAGTCCGTTCTGGGCTCCGGAGAGGGGAAATCAACGCCGTCGTCATCACCAACCATCCTTCATCGCCAATTCCATGATGCTATGCATCGTTCATGACTAATCTCATCGTAGGATTGCTGGACGGTGATGGGTGATACGTCTCCGTCGTATCTACTTTTCTGAACTCTTTTGCCCTTGTTTTGGACTATAATTTGCATGATTTGAATGGAACTAACCCAGACTAACGCTGTTTTCAGCAGAATTGCCATGGTGTTGTTTTTGTGCAGAAATAAAAGTTCTCGGAATGTCTTGAAAATTTACGGAGAATTTTTCTGGAATAAAAGAAAAATACCTGCGCAAATATACACCGGAGGGGGCGTGCCGTGAGGGGTTGTGGGGCCCACGTGGCACCACCGCCCCCAAACTCAGCTCTATATCTTCCGTTTTGCCCGGAAAAAAATGAGAGAGAAGGTTTCATCGCGTTTTACGATACGGAGGCGCCGCCACCTCCTGTTCTTCATGTGGAGGGCAGATCTGGGGTCCATTTGGGGCTCTGGAGAGGGGAAATCGTCGCCATCGTCATCATCAACCTTCCTCCATCGAAAATTCCATGATGGTCTTCATCGTTCATGAGTAATCTCATTGTAGGCTTGCTGGACGGTGATGAGTTGGATGAGATCTATCGTGTAATCGAGTTAGTTTTGACGGGGATTGATCCCTAGTGTCCACTATGTTCTAGATTGATGTTGCTACTACTTGGCTATGCTTAATGCTTGTCACTAGGGCCCGAGTGCCATGATTTCAGATCTGAACCTATTATGTTGTCGCCAATATATGTGTGTTTTAGATCCTATCTTGCAAGTTGCAGTCACCTACTATGTGTTATGACCCGGCAACCCCGGAGTGACAATAGCCGGAACCACTCCCAGAGATGACCATAGTATGAGGAGTTCATGTATTCACCGCGTGTTAATGCGTTGGTCCGGTTCTTTATTAAAAGGAGAACCTTAATATCCCGTAATTTCCATTAGGACCCCGCTGCCACGGGAGGGAAGGACAATAGATGTCATGCAAGTTCTTTTCCCTAAGCACGTATGACTACATATGGAATACATGCCTACATTAGATTGACGAACGGGAGCTAGTTACATATCTCTCCGTGTTATAGCTGTTACATGATGAATCACATCCGTCATACTCATCCGTCACCGATCCACTGCCTACAGGTCTTCTACTACTGGTTCGTGCTACGTTACTTTGTCCTGGCTTGTCCCTTGCTACAAAAGGGATTGGGCCACTTTGCTACTACTGTTGCTACTGCTGTTACTCCGTTGCTGCTGCTACTACTGTTCCTTGCTACTTCGCTGTTTCTTGTGATCCTTTTCTAACACTGTTGTCGGGGAAGAATAGTTACTCGCACACGTGCAACCTACTGGCGCCATTGATACAACTGTTAGGAATAGTCTACCGTCAACAGATCGTTTCTGGCACCGTTGCTATCATACTACTTTGCTACTGATACTTTGCTTGCAGACACTAATCTTTAAGGTGTGGTTGAATCTGACAAACTCAGCTGCTAATACTTGAGAATATTCTTTCACTTCTTCTTTGGCGAACCAACAAATGTGGGTTGAATACTCTACCCTCGAAAACTGTTGCGACCCCCTATACTTGTGGGTTATCAAGACCTTTTCTAGCACCGTTGCCGGGGAAGCACATCTATATTCTCTGAGTCACTTGGGATTTACGTCTGCTGATCACTATGAGGAATCGAACTAAAATCTTGCCTTCCACGACGAGGAGAGGTAATGAATTGCCATCTAGCTCTGCACTTGATTCAACTTCAGTTATGAGTAAGTTTGCGACATCACCTCCTGCTAGAAATCTTGATATGTCGCATGTGCTTGATGATGCTACTTCTGCTGCCCATGATGCTTATGATGATGCTATGCTTGATACTATGCTTGATGATGCTATGCTTGATACTATGCCTGATGATGCTATGCTTGATGCTATGCTTGATACTATGCGTGATGATGCTATGCTTGATACTATGCCTGATGATACTATGCCTGATACTGCTTTGCCACTAGGTGCCCTTGATGCACATATTGCTAGAGTTGCTGCTAGATGTGATGATACTTCTGAAACTGCTGATACTATTGAAGTAGAACCTGCTCTTTTGCCTGCTATAACTAGCTCTCCTATGCCTGAATTGCCTAATATGCCTGATACACATTATGTTATGGAGGGAGAGATAGCTGAGGACTTCCTTGCGTGTAAGTATAGCTATGATGTTGATAAATTACTGCGCAAGTGGAAAGAAAAATCTCTGAATGCTAGGATGAAATACGACCCGAAGTTTGCTACTTCGCCTATCTTTGTGACCGATAAGGATTATGAATTCTCTATCGACCCTGAGTTAATCACTCTGGTCGAATCTGATCCTTTTCACGGTTATGAGTCTGAAACGGTTGTAGCCCATCTTACCAAACTGCACGATATAGCCACCCTATTCACTAGTGAGGAAAAGATCCGCCATTACTACATGCTCAAGCTGTTTCCTTTCTCGCTAAAGGATGATGCTAAGACCTGGTTCACTTCTCTTGCTCCTGGTTGTGTGCGTAGCCCCCAGGATATGGTCTACTACTCTGAAAAATATTTCCCTGCCCATAAGAAGCAAGCTGCCTTGCGGGAAATATACAACTTTGCTCAAGCTGAAGAAGAGAGTCTCCCACAAGCTTGGGGAGGCTTATCCAGCTACTGAATGCTTTGCCTGATCACCCTCTTGAGAAGAATGAAATACTTGATATGTTCTATAATGGACTTACTGATGCTTCCAAAGACCACTTAGATAGTTGTGCCGGTAGTGTTTTTAGGGAACGAACTGTAGAACAAGCTGAAATTCTATTGAATAACATCTTGTGCAATGAGAATGCTTGGACTATTCCCAAACCACCTCCTAAGACAACTCCGAAGAAAAGAGGTATTCTATTCCTTAGTCCTGAAGATATGCAGGAAGCTAAGAAATCTATGCGAGAGAAAGGCATTAAATCTGAAGATGTCAAAAATCTACCACCTATCGAAGAGATCCATGGTCTTGATAACCCGATACACGTAGTAGAAGTAAATTCTCTGCGCAGGTTTGATGAGAGTGATATTCCTTTTGCTAAACCTGCCAGCTTATGCCTTCATGAATTTGATAACTTTGTTTCAATGATTATGTTAGCAGACAATTTGAAAAGAATGCTCGTATGCTTTGTCATTTAAGTGCTTGTGTGGACGGAAACATCAATGATCTTAAACTTCTGAGTAAACATGCTTCCAGGGTTACTACTCAGGTAGAACAAGTACTTAATGATCAAAATGACTTCCTCAATGAGTTGAATGACAATTCCGCCAGATTCGTCACTAGAGGCGGTAGAATGACTCACGCACCTCTGTATCCTGAGGGTCATCCGAAGAGAATTGAACAAGATTCTCAAGGAGTTAGCACTGATGCACCTAGTCATCCTAGAAAGAAGAAAGATGATAGGAACCTGCACGCTAGCAACCCTATTGCTGCTACACCTGAGAGTCCAAACGATGTCTTTGTCTCTGATGCTGAAACACAATCTGGTGATGAACATGACCCTAATCATAATATCAATAGTGATGTTCATGAAGATGCTCAACCTTGCAATGAAAAGGATGTGGAGGTTGAACCTATTGATCTTGATAACCCACAGCCTAAGACTAAGAGATACGATAAGAATGACTTCGCTGCTAGGAAGCACGGGAAAGAAAGGGAACCATGGGTTCAGAAACCCATGCCCTTTCCTCCCAAACCATCCAAGAAAAAGGATGATGAGGATTTTGAGCGATTCGTTGAGATGATCAGACCTGTCTTTCTGCAAATGCGTTTGACAGATATGCTCAAGATGTCTCCGTATGCTAAGTACATGAAAGATATTGTGACTAATAAGAGGAGGATACCTGAGGTTGAGATTTCCACCATGCTCGCTAATTATACCTTCATGGGTGGAACTCCTAAGAAACTAGGTGATCCCGGTGTGCCCACTATACCTTGCTCCATTAAAGGCAACTACGTTAGAACTGCGTTATGCAATCTTGGAGCCGGTGTTAATGTTATGCCTCTCTCTCTTTATCGTAGACTTGAACTGGATAAGTTGACACCCACTGAAATCTCTCTGCAAATGGCCGACAAATCAACTGCTTTCCCTATCGGTATTTGCGAGGATGTGTCTATTGTGGTTGCTAACACCACTATCTTAACATACTTTGTTATCTTGGATATTCCCGAGGACCATGCCATGGCTGTCATCCTCGGAAGACCCTTTTTAAACACTGTAGGGGCTGTTATAGATTGCAACAAAGGCAATGTCACTTTCCATGTCAACGGTAATGAGCATACAGTGCACTTTCCGAAGAAACAATATCGAGTACATTGCATCAATGCTATCGAAAAAACTTCATCAATTCTTATTGGGAGCTTTGAATGCCCTATTCCTCGTGTCAAGATGAAGTATGACTTGCTTGTTGGGGAGATACACATCCCCATTGAGGTGACCTAGTGACTATTCAAAAATTCTCCGTCTTCTTTTGCGATTCGAAAAGTTTTGTCGAGGGGATTTGATCAACCCCATTGACGGATTTCTTTCGATGACCATGAGATGGATGAATCGATGAGTCACAAACCTGTGTTCCAAGCTTTCACCTTTAGGTTGTTTAGAAGAAAAATGATAGATTTAGTTTAGTTTTCCCTGTTTTCTGTTTTAGCGTCCGGTAGAAAAGTACCCCGAAAATAGAAGTTCTCCGAACGTCCTGAAAATCAAGTATGATTTTTTCTGGAATTTTTGAATTTTCTTGAGACAAAGAGCTTGTCTGGGGGCTGCACCAGTGGGCCACAAACCCTGGAGGCGCGGGCACCCCCTGGCCGCGCCACCCAGGCTTGTGGGGCCCACAGGCACCCCTTCCACACATTCTTGCTCTCATCTGGTTCTCCTACCTCCAGAAAAAATCGTTTCGCAGCTCAAACCCGTGTTCTTGCTCCTCTTGTTAGGATTTTCGATCTCTTTGCTCAAATCACCGTTCTCCGAACTGTTTTGGGGAAATTACTCCTTGGTAAGTGACTCCTCCATTGGTCCAATTAGTTTTTGCTCTAGTGCCTTATACTCCGCGTATTTTTGCTGCCTTGGTGACCATGTTCTTGAGATTTGCATGCTAATTCTAGGTGGTACCAAGTAGTTTTGATGCGTAATATGGCCTCTAGGCACTTGTGCGAGTAGTTGCTACTAGTTTAATTGAGCCTTGTTCACTTTTCCTTTGGGTCACTGAAAATTTCAAAAAAGGAAGATGTTCAGGAGAAACTTTCATGGTGGTTCCTCAAGCAAGAGAGGTCCCCGTCTTGTGATTCGGGAGCCTGATCCTTACCAACCTAGGGACGCGCAGGTACAACCATGTGAATGGCCTTCTGATGAATTTATGATTGAGGCAGGTTTCAAATATGAGTTTAATGCACTTGTTCACAACGCCGGACTCGAAGAATTCATCTCCGATAAATGTGAACATTTTGTTGCTCTCACTGCCTCTTTTGTTCGTAGATTCAAATTTTTAGCTGGCCGTGAAACATCGGTACTGTTTGATCTCTATGATAAATTTTATACCATGGATTTAGAGGATTTCAATAGAATTTGCAAAATACCTATTTGGGGTAGCCTCAATGATCCTCCTAAATCTTCGATTAGAGATTTTTGCTCTGGTATTATAGTTGGAGAAACTAGAGACATTACACAAGCTACCATGGGGAGTATTCATTTTCCTGCCTTGCATTACTTTGCCCTCTTCATAGGCAGATGCATTAATGGCAAGATTGAGCATTGTCACCTCTGTGCACCCGACCTTAGTGTCCTTAAGAGCGCAGTGACGGGTGACAAAAGCTTCAACATGGGAGCTATAATAGCAAGGAGTCTGAATAATTATGCTAATGAAGGGGATTTATTTGGTGGGATCTATGCGACTCGCATAGCAAATTTTCTTGGAGTACCCATCCGCGAAGGAGATCCCCCACTCCATACAGCTTTCCTTGACCGCGTCGCTATGACACGCTACCAGTTCCTTGAGAGGGATGATGAATCCCTCCTATACCGTTTGATATTTAACCGGCAGCGTGTTTTCCATATTACCCTTCCTGCTCCTGCTTTCTTTAACTTTCAGGTAAAACAAAGATATTACATAACCAGAGGAGAGGCAGAGGAGTATGAGAGGGAGTCAAAGGCTGCTCGTCTCCGTGAGGCATCTATTCAGGCAGTGGCTGCAGCGCTCCCATATAACCCCCATTATGATTTTGGATTTCGCCAGGGCCATCCTTGGGAGTAGACCAACTTAGGCCAAAAGCCTAAGCTTGGGGGAGTACGTGTTTCTCACCGACTTACATTCTTGCTCATGCTTTCACTTTGTTAGCCGGTGTTCACACTTTGCCACTGTTTCATCCATGCTAGTTTATTTTCTTTTTCTTGTTTTTTTTCGTGTGTCTGTCTAGTTTGAGAAAAACCAAAAAGATTTCCTTTTTCTTCTTTTGCTTATAGGGAGCTTTCCCGTGTAGATAGTTTTCTTTTTCTTTGGGTTAAGGTAGAAGATATTGGTTACAATTTTTAGTGGCTCCTGCATGCATACCTGTTTAGTTGTCATAGAGCCATATTACTTTGTCTTCTCCTTTGTGTTTGCCTGCAGATTCTAGCATTAGTCCAATGCACGAGCACTCCTATTATTGTTCACATCATTCGGTCGTGCAAGTGAAAGGCAATAATGACGATATATGATGAAGTGATTGAGCCTGGAAAGGCTGGTATGAACTTGATCTATTTTGTTTTTCTAAATATGACTAGCTCACTGTTCCTAGTTCAGCTTTGTTGTGAGAGAAACATGTTTGCAATGACAACTTAGAGATCATAGTTGCTTATGCCATGCTTACATAGCTAGGAGCTTATAATGGTTTGTCTTGGTTGCCAACATGAATGTTGAGATGACTATGATGTAGTATGATAGGATGGTATCCTCCTTTGAATGTTTCAAGTGGCTTGACTTGGCGCATGTTCACGCATGTAGTTGAAACAAAATCAACATAGCCTCTATGATGTTCATGTTAATGGTGATTTATGTCCTACTCATGCTTGCACTCAATGCTAGTTAATCTCAATGCATTTTGATGACTGTTGCCGCTCTCTAGTTGGTCGCTTCCTAGTCTTTTGCTAGCCTTCACTTGTACTAAGCGGGAATACTGCTTGTGCATCCACCTCCATAAACCCAAAGTTGTGCCATATGAGTCCACCATACCTACCTATGTGCGGTATCTACCTGCCGTTCCAAGTAAATTTGCATGTGCCACTCTCTAAACCTTCAAGAAATAATCTGTTTTGCATGCCCAAACCGCTCATGTGGTGACACGAGGCTATTGGTATTTTCCATGCTAGGCATGTTATCCTCGATATGTCTTTATTCACTATCATTCACGATGAAGGGGCCGGTAATTGGAATTCCCAGTTCCATGCTCAAATCGAAAAGATAATTACAAACAAAACTCCCCCAGGATTGATGTTGGTATGGACGGTACCCGAGGATTCGGCTAGCCGTGGAGTGTGATTGATTGGTGGTGGGGGAGTCAAAACTTTACTTTTTTGTTTGGGAACCGCCTATAGCATGTGTAGCGTGGAAGATGTTGAGAACTCTTAGTCATTGCGTTGACAATGAAAGCATGCCACCCAAAATTATTATCTTTGTTTTCAAAGCTTGAGCTCTGGCACCTCTGTAAATGAATGCTTCCCTCTACGAAGGGCCTATCTATTGATGTTCCTGTTGAGTCATCCTCCTCTTATAAAAGCACCAATTAGAGAGCACCTCTGTCATTTTTATGCTTTGCTTTTAATTGTGTTGAGTATGACTGTGACTGGATCTTCTTTGCCTTGAATTACAATGTTTAGTCAGTCCTTGGTCTTTGAAGGTGTTGTGCATTTATGTTTTGCGGTCTCAGAAAGAGCTAGCGAGATACCATCTATTCGTACTACTTCATGTTGTTTTGATTGAAGTGTTGACATTTGAGGCTTATTATTTGCTCGCTAGTTGATTGTGCCATTGATATGAGTTTACCGTGAGACCTAGATGTCATTCGCTTATGTGGTTTGCTTGTGATCTTGCTGAAATTCTGGTTATGAGTTAGACATAGTTGCAACAACAAGATCAAACAGAGTTCGTCAAAGTTTTTCTTTTGTCTCTTTCAGTTTGGCAACTGAACTGCTTGAGGACAAGCAAGGCTTTAAGCTTGGGGGAGTTGATACGTTTCTGTCGTATCTACTTTTCCGAACTCTTTTGCCCTTGTTTTGGACTTTAATTTGCATGACTTGAATGGAACTAACCAGGACTAACGTTGTTTTCAGCAGAATTGCCATGGTGTTGTTTTTGTGGAGAAATAAAAGTTCTCGGAATGTCCTAAAAATTTACGGAGAATTGTTTTGGAATAAAAGAAAAATAGCTACGCAAAGTTCCACGTGAGGGGGCGTGCCAGTGGGCCACAAGCCCACAGGCCGCGGCCACCCCCTAGGCCGCGCCGTGAGGGCTTGTGGGGCCCACGTGGCACCACCGCCCCCAAACTCAGCTCTATATCTTCCATTTCGCCCGAAAAAAAAATCAGAGATAAGGTTTCATCGTGTTTTACGATACGGAGGCGCCGCCACCTCCTGTTCTTCATGTGGAGGGCAGATCTGGAGTCCGTTCGGGGCTCCGGAGAGGGGAAATCGTCGTCATCGTCATCATCAACCTTCCTCCATCGACAATTCCATGATGCTCTTCATCGTTCATGAGTAATATCATTGTAGGATTGCTGGACGGTGATGAGTTGGATGAGATCTATCATGTAATCGAGTTAGTTTTGACGGGGATTGATCCCTAGTATCCACTATGTTCTAGATTGATGTTTCTACTACTTGGCTATGCTTAATGCTTGTCACTAGGGCCCGAGTGCCATGATTTCAAATCTGAACCTATTATTTTGTCGCCAATATATGTGTGTTTAAGATCATATCTTGCAAGTTGTGGTCACCTACTATGTGTTATGACCCGGCAACCCCGGAGTGACAATAGCTGGAACCACTCCCGGAGATGACCATAGTATGAGGAGTTCATGTATTCACCGCATGTTAATGCGTTGGATCGGTTCTTTATTAAAAGGAGAACCTTAATATCACGTAGTTTCCATTAGGACCCCGCTGCCACGGGAGGGATGGACAATAGGTGTCATGCAAGTTCTTTTCTCTAAGCACGTATGACTACATACGGAATACATGCCTACATTAGATTGACGAACGGGAGCTAGTTACATATCTCTCCGTGTTATAGCTGTTACATGATGAATCACATCCGTCATACTCATCCGTCACCGATCCACTGCCTACGAGTCTTTTACTACTAGTCCATGCTACATTACTTTGTCCTGGCTTGTCCCTTGCTACAAAAGGGATTGGGCCACTTTGCTACTACTGTTGCGACTACTGTTACTCTGCTGCTGCTACTACTGCTGTTCCTTGCTACTTCGTTGTTACTTGTTGCAAGATCCTTTTCCGACACTGTTGTCGGAGAAGAATAGTTACTCGCACACGTGCAACCTACTGGCGCCATTGACACAACAGTTAGGAATAGTCTGCCGTCAACAGATCGTTTCTGGCACCATTGCTATCATACTACTTTGCTACTGATACTTTTCTTGGAGACACTAATCTTTCAGGTGTGGTTCAATCTGACAAACTCAGCTGCTAATACTTGAGAATATTCTTTCGCTTCTCCTTTGGCGAACCAACAAATTTGGGTTGAATACTCTACCCTCGAAAACTGTTGTGATCCCCTATACTTGTGGGTTATCAATGGGTTGGATTAGATCTATCATGTAACCGAGTTAGTTTTGATGGGGTTTGATCCCTAGTATCCACTATGTTCTAAGATTGATGTTGCTACTACTTTGCTATGCTTAATGCTTGTCACTAGGGCCTGAGTGCCAGGATTTCAGATCTGAACTTATTATGTTCTCATAAATATATGTGTGTTCTTGATCCTATCTTGCAAGTTGTAGTCACCTACTATGTGTTATGACCCGGCAACCCCGGAGCGACAATAACCGAAACCACTCCCGGAGATGACCATAGTATGAGGAGTTCATGTATTCACTATGTGCTAATGCTTTGTTCCGGTTCTCTATTAAAAGGAGACATTAATATCCCTTAGTTTCCATTAGGACCCCGCTCCCACGGGAGGGATGGACAAAGGATGTCATGCAAGTTCTTTTCCATAAGCACGTATGACTAAATACAGAATACATGCCTACATTACATTGACGAACTGGAGCTAGTTACATATCACCCTATGTTATAACTGTTACATGATGAATGTCATCCGACATAATTATCCATCACCGATCCAATGCCTACGAGCTTTTTCTATACTGGTCCTTGCTAAGTTACTTTACCGCTATTGCTGTCACTACTGCTATTGTTACCGCTGCTACCGTCACTATCACACTACTTTGCTACTAAAACTTTGCTGCAGATACTAAGTCTTTCAGGTGTGGTTGAATTGACAACTCAACTGCTAATACTCAAGAATATTCTTTGGCTCCCCTTGTGTCGAATCAATAAATTTGGGTTGAATACTCTACCCTCGAAAACTGTTGTGATCCCCTATACTTGTGGTTTTTCAGATCCCTCTGTGTGAAGGTGCACGCGGAGTTCCATATCGTCGAAGGCTGCCTTCCAAAACCTCCTTGAAAAACTCGGTGTGACCAACTCCTCAAACTCAAAGCCACCGATTTTCAAAGTTGATCAGGTTTCCAAACTCGGTACCACCGAAATCACCAACTCGGTTACACCGAGTTTCCCTGTCTACTGACAGTTAAGAAACTCGGTGACACCTATTTTGCCATTTTGGTGACACCAACAATGCACGGGTATATATACCTGCGCATCGAATCTTTGATATTACTTTGTCAAAACGTTTCGTTCGCCAAAACCGTTGCTTCCCTCGAGACCCCAATTCATCGCCCTTGACTTCCTGAGCACCGCCGCCTCTGGGATTCTCCGTCGTCGACACAATCTGTCCCACCCTCGTCGCCGTAGCCGAACCACCACCAAGCTAGGGTATGATTAGATCTCCCTTGCATTCCCCGTCCGATTCTTACGCATAGGGACATATTTTTCTTCGAGCCAGCATGTGCAAACACTTATTTCCACCATAGAAATCTCGTAGAATAGTAGAAGTAGAAATTCTGGATCTGATCTCCCACAACAAGCAACTCGGTGAGACCAACTTTGCAAAACCGGTTCCACCGATTCCTGTTTTTGGGTTCTTGAGAGGAAACTCGGTTAGACTGAGCAACTCTTTTCAGTGCAACCGAAAATGATTGTGAAGTCTCTGTTAAGTGAGTAAGCCTTCTCGGTGACTCCAAAAATGCCAACTCGGTGCCATCGATTTACATCCTGCAGAAGATCATATTCTGAGTTTCAAAACTTCAAATTTTCAAAAAACATCTGACTTTTGTGATGCTCATCCATTCTATCTTTCCTATATCCATTCCACAGGTTCTCGTGTATGCTGTTGTGCGTGTCTGTCAGCATGTCACGTTCAGATGATTGTCAGAATGACTTCAGAGAGCAGAGTGTCGAGATGGACTATGGCACTAGTCCAGAGATGACTGTTTTAGACCCTAGTTCTCCCTGTTCCCATGGCTTGCCCTTGGCAGCCACCAGGCAAAGGAGGAAGATAGTTTCTGATGAGGAATTCTCAGACTTTTTTCCAGAAGAAACTTCAGCCCCTCCTAAGGCTCCTCCAAGGAAAGGTGTCCGAAAGATATCTACCAAAGTTGTTGATCTGAGAGCACCTGATTATGCCAAGAAGGGCAAAGTTATTGCCAAGGATGCACCTGCAAAGAAGGTTGGTGTAAAGAGGCCTGATGTCTGTTATGCTATTGCACAAAAGACCTTCCAGTGGCGCCAGAAATGGGCACGTTGACGACACCAGGAATCCTTCTGCGTTGGTGTTCCCTCGAAGCGGAGAGGATGATGTAGCACAGCGGAGGTAAATATTTCCCTCAGTTTGAGAACCAAGGTATCAATCCGGCGGAGGAGTATCTCAAGATCCTGCACAAACACAAAAGCTTGCACCCAACACTATGAAGGGGTTCTCAATCCCTTATAGATTGTTTGCCAAGTGAAAACTGAAAGCAACAAAGTAACAAAGCAAAGTAAAAGCAGAGTTGTAAACGATGGATGTGAATAGACCCGGGGGCCGTAGTGTTTACTAGTGGCTTCTCTCATGAAAGCAAGTAGATGGTGGGTGAACAAATTACTGTCGAGCAATTGATAGAACTGTGCAGAGTCGTGACGATATCTATGCAATGATTATTTCTATAGTCATCACGTCTGAAACAAGTAGACCGATACTTTCTGCATCTACTACTATTACTCCACACATCGACCGCTATCCAGCATGCATCTAGTGTATTAAGTCCATAAGAACGGAGTAACGCCTTAAGCAAGATGACATGATGTACAGGGATAATCTCAAACCAATGATAAAAACCCCATCTTTTTACCCTTGATGGCAACTGCTTGATGTGTGCCCTGCTGCCCCTACTGTCACTGGGAAAGGTCACCACATGGCAGAACCCAAAACCATGCACTTCTACCATTGCAAGAATCATAGATCTAGTTGGCCAAACAAAACCCAACACTCGGAGAGACTTACAAGGATATCAAATCATGCATATAAGAAATCAGCAAAGACTCAAATATATATCATAGATAATCTGATTACAAGTCCACAATTCATCGGATCTCGACAAACACACCGCCAAAGAAGATTACATTGGATAGATCTCCATGAAGATCATGGAGAACTTTGTATTGAAGATCCAAGAGAGAGAAGAAGCCATCTAGCTACTAACTACGGACCCGTAGGTCTGAAGTGAACTACTCACGAGTCATTGGAGGGGCGATGATGATGATGAAGAAGCCCTCCAACTCCAAAGACCCCTCCGGCAGGGCGCCGGGAAGGGTCTCCAGATGAGATCTTGCGGAAACGGAAGCGTGCGGCGGCGGAAAAGTATTTTCGAGGCTCCCCTGATTTTTTGCGGAATATTTGGGAATTTTTAGGCCAAAGACCTAGGTCAGGGGGCGGCCAGGGAGGCCACAAATCTTCCCACCGCCGCCTCCCCCTGGTGGCGGAGTGGGTGCTTGTGGGCTCCCTGGAGCCCACCTGGCTTGGCCCAAAAGCCCCCTGGACTTCTTCCGTTTGGGAAAAAATTATTTAGGGGTTTTTCTTCCGTTTGGACTCCGTTCCAAAATCAGATCTGAAAAGAGTCAAAAACACGGAAAAAACAGGAACTGGCACTTGGCACTGAATTAATAAGTTAGTCCCAAAAAGATATAAAAAGGTACATAAAACATACAAAGAAGGCAAGATAACACCATGAAATCATCAAAAATTATATTTACGTTTGAGACGTATCAAGCATCCCCAAGCTTAACTCCTGCTCATCCTCGAGTAGGGAAGTGATAAGAATGAATTTTGATGCTTTCATGCTACCTAGCATAGGTGTCCTTTGTAATTCCTCTTATGTGATGTGAATGTTCAGATCCATTAGATTCAAAACAATAGTTTTCTATTGACGTGGAAACAATAATAATTCAAGCAAACTAGCAAATTAATCATGAACTTTCAAAATAACAAGGCCAAAAGAAAGTTATCCAAACAAAAGCATATAGTCTGGCTATGCTCTATCATCATTGCACAACGAATTTAAATCATGCACAACCCCGGTATTGGCCAAGTAATTGTTTCACACCTTTACTTTCTCAAACATTTTCAACTCTCACGCAATACATGAGCGTGAGCCATGGTTATAGCACTATAGATGGTGTGGAATCTGGTGGAGGTCGCAAGACAAAAGAAAGGAGAAGATAGTCACATTAACTAGGCATATCAATGAGCTGCGGAGATGCTCATCAACAGATATCAATGTGAATGAGTAGGGATTGCCATACAAATGATGCACTAGAGCTACAAGTATGTGAAAGCTCTTAAAGAAAACTAGTGGGTGTGCATCCAACTTGCTTGCTCACGAAGACCTAAGGCAATTTTGAGGAAGCCTATCATTGGAATATACAAGCCAAGTTATATAATGAAAATTTCCACTAGCTATATGGTGGTGACAAAACGAGAGACTCTCAATCATGAAGATCATGGTGCTTAATATGCACAAGTGTGGAAAAAGTGGTAGCATTGTCCCTTCTCTCTTTTTCTCTCATATATATATATAGATATATAGATATTATTTTGGTGGGATCTTTGGCCTCTCTTTTTTATGGGCTTCTTTGGCCTCTTTTATTTCCTCAGATGGGACAATGCTCCAATAATGATGATCATCACACTTTCAACTCGAAACTTAGAGCAACTATGACTCTATATGGAATGCCTTCGGTAGTGTACCGTGGCAATGATGTAGCATGGCATAGACATCAATGGAAACATCATGCTAGCTATCTTATGATCGTTCAAAGGCAATGTAGACGTGGTGGCACATGTCATGGTGGTAGTTGCATAGCAATATATCTCAGAATGACTTTGAAAAAGCCATAGTAGGTAGGTATGGTGGCTGTTTTGAGGGAGGCTAATGGTGGGTTTTGTGCACCAGCGAATGTTGCGCGGCACTAAGAAGATAGTGATGGTGGAAGGTGAAAGTGCATCTAAACCATGGACTCAACATTAGTCATGAATAACTCATATACTTGTTGCAAAAGTTCTATTAGTAATCGAAACAAAGCATTCAACGCATACTCCTAGGGGAAGGGTTGGTAGGTATAAACCATCGCGCGATCCCGACCGCCACGCAAAGGATGACAATCAATATACTAATCATGCTCAGCTTTCATCACATAGCGGTTCACCATACGTGCATGCTATGGGAATCACTATCTTCAACACAAGTATTTCTAGATACACAACACCTTACTAGCATGACTTCAATATTACCATAACCACAACTCAAAACTAATTGAAATGAATCAAACTTCTCTAACTATTCAATGCACATGAAGGTGGAAGTTTTCGTATCCCTTTGGACAACTACCCCTTTTGAGACTACTTTCAAATCATAGATCAACTAGCAAGCCATGCATCGCTGTGCTCTAAAAGATATAAGTGAAGCACATAGAGCAAAAGTATCTAGCTCAAAAGATATAAGTGAAGCACATGTGACCTGAATTGTCTACCAAAAGATATAAGTGAAGCTCGACAAAATCACGGTGTGTGCATGTATCTATATCTTGGTGTGCAGCAAGGATGATTGTGACACAACAAAAATAAAAGACTCCTATGATACAAGACGCTCCAAGCAAAAACACATAACATGTGGTGAATAAAAATATAGCCCCAAGTAACGTTACCGATGGATTGAAGACGAGAGAGGGGATGCCTTCCCGGGGCATCCCCAAGCTTAGGCTTTTACGGCATCCTTGAATATCCTGGGGTGCCTTGGGCATCCCCAAGCTTGAGTTCTTGCCACTCTTCATCTTTTTGTCCATAAGAACTTCACCCAAAACTTGTAAACTTCACTACACGAAACTAAAACAGAAACTCGTGATAACATTAGTACAAGAAAGCAAACCACCACTTCCTTAGGTACTGTAGCAAACTTAAATTCTACTTGTGCTTATGTTGGGTTACTGTACTTTCAATCTTCCATGGCTAATACCCCCGATACTATCCACAGTTTCATCAAAATAAGCAACCAACACAACAAAAAGAGAATCTGTTAACAACAGACCAGTCTGTAGAAATCTGTATTTTTCGTATACCTCTGGTACTTCAAAAATTCTAAAGAATTACTAAAGTCTGAAGAATTTGTCTAGCAATCAGCAGCAAAAAGAATCAACTCAAAATCTCTTACAGAAAAAAAATGCAAATGCTTTTCGTGAGCAGAAAGTTTCTGTCTTTTCCAGCATGACCAAACGATCATCCTCAAGACTAATCATAACGGTTTTGCTTGGCACAAACGCAAAAAGAAACACAAAAAACACAATCATAACAGAATTCTGAAAGTGTGGAAAACACAAAACATAAAGAAAAAGGATATATTCGTTGGGTTGCCTCCCAACAAGCGCTTTTGTTTAACGCCCTTAGCTAGGCGAAAGTGATGGAATCACGTATAGTCATCTTTGGTACTCAAACCATAGGTAGCCCTCATCATAGATTCATAAGGCAATCTTATTTTATTTCTAGGAAAGTGCTCCATGCCCTTCTTTAAAGGAAACTGAAATCTAATATTCCCTTCCTTCATATCGATGATAGCACCAATAGTCCTTAGGAAAGGTCTACCAAGAATAATGGGACATGAAGGATTGCAATCTATGTCAAGTACAATGAAATCCACGGGTACATAGTTCTTATTTGCAACAATAAGAACATCATCGATCCTCCCCATGGGCTTCTTGAAAGTAGAATCCGCAAGATGCAAATTAAGAGAACACTCTTCAATCTCATGAAAACCAAGAATATCACATAAAGACTTTGGAATCGCGGAAACACTAGCGTCCAAATCACACAAAGCATTGCACTCATAGTTTTTGATCTTGATTTTGATAGTAGGTTCCCACTCATCATGAAGTTTTCTAGGTATAGAGACTTCTAGTTCGGGCTTCTCTTCAAGATATTTCATCATAGCATCTACGATATGCGCGGTAAAGGCTTTGCTTTGTCTATAAGCATGTGGAGATTTGCAATGGATTGCATCAAAGAAATGCATTCAAACAAGGAGCAATTATCATAATTGAATTCCTTGAAATCCAAAGTGGGAGTTCCATTACTACCCAATATTTTGACTTCTTCTACTCCACTCTCCACACCTTTATCATCAAGATAGGTGGACTCTGAATCATCGGGGCGTTTTTCGACCAAAGTGGATTCATATCCAGCCCCTCCATAAGTAGGTTTGACACGCGAAAACAAAGATTCAAGAGGAGACACACCAAGCACTTTAAGATCTTCGTTATTTGCATCACTAGAACACACCCTTTTAAACCATTCATGTCTATCGCAAATTTGGGCGGTTCTTTCTTTGCTCTCATTCATGGAGATACGCATAGCTTTCAAAGTTTCGTCCAAGTTGATCTTGGGAGGAGCGCATCTAACTTTCAAAGCATCAATATCACAAGACATCTTATCAACGCTCTTAGCCAAATCGTCTATTTTGAGTAGTTTTTCCTCTATGGACGCATTGAAAATCTTTTGAGAGTTGATGAACTCTTTGATATTACTCTCTAGATCAGAGGGTAATTTGTTGTGATTTCAATAAGTGTTGTCGTAGGAATTGCCATAATTGTTAGAGGAGTTACTAGGAAAAGGCCTAGGAACATAGTTTCCTCTAAAAGCATTATTGTTGCCAAAATTGTTCCTACCAACAAAATTCACATCCAAACTAGCGTTGCTACTCTCAATCAAAGAAGATAGTGGCATGTCATTAGGATCATGGTAGCGTTTCTACTAGCAACCAAATTCATCAACTCGTCCATCTTAGCACTAAGCGAGTTAATCTCTTCTATAGCGTGCACCTTTTTGCTAGCAGGAGACCTTTTAGTGTGCCACTGAGAGTAGTTGGTCATGATATTGTCTAGGAGTTTTGTAGCGTCTCCTTACGTGATTTCCATGAATGTTCCACCTGAGGCGGAGTCCAAGATATTGTGAGAAGCGAAATTCAAGCCAGCATAAAAGATTTGTATAATCATCCACAAACTCAAGCCATGAGAAGGACAATTTCTAATCATAAGCTTCATCCTCTCCCAAGATTGTGCAACGTGTTCATGATCAAGTTGCTTGAAATTCATGATATTGTTACGTAAGGAGATGATCTTAGCCGGCGGAAAATACTTGGATATGTAAGCATCTTTGAACCTATCCCAAGAATCTATACTATTTTTAGGCAAAGAAGAAAACCAAGTTTTTGCGCGATCTCGCAACGAGAAAGGAAAAAGTTTGAACTTAATCACGTCATTATCCACATCTCTTTTCTTTTGCATATCGCAAAGCTCAATGAAGGTATTGACATGGGATGCGGCAGCTGCGTTGATTTCATACGATTCCGCACTAGTGGCGGGAGCAATCGGAGTACTAATAAAATCATTATTATTAGTGATCGAGAAGTCGCAAAGTTTGGTGTTTTCAGACATGATGTCTTCAACAAACAAACAAGCACACAAGCAAGCAAGAAACCGGCCAAGGAAAACGACAAGGGCAAGAGAAAACGGCGAAGGAGAAAGGTGAATGAAAACGGCAAATGTGAAGTGGGGGAGAGGAAAATGAGAGGCAACTAGCAACAAAAGTAAATGCAAGAGAAGATTTTGTGAGACCTACTTGGATAGATCTTGATTTCTCCTCCCCGGCAACGATGCCAGAAATGCTTCTGATGTTCGTTATGCTACTGCAAAAAAGACCTTCGAGTGGCGCCAGAAATGGGCACGTTGACGACACCAGGAATCCTTCTACGTTGGTGTTCCCTCGAAGCGGAGAGGATGATGTAGCACAGCGGAGGTAAGTATTTCCCTCAGTTCGGGTGCCCCCGGGTCTATTCACATCCATCGTTTACACCTCCGCTTTTACTTTGCTTTGTTACTTTGTTGCTTTCAGTTCTCACTTGGCAAACAATCTATAAGGGATTGACAACCCCTTGATAGCGTTGGGAGCAAGCTTTTTGTGTTTGTGCAGGCTCTTGTGATACTCCTCCATTGGATCGATACCTTGGTTCTCAAAACTGAGGGAAATACTTACCACCGCTACGCTACATCACCCTTTCTGCTTCGAGGGAACACCAACACAAGGCTCCAAGGCCACGGGGAAATCTTTTGCATATTTGCCTAGGAAGTCCCTAAAGGCGTAGCCGTAGCAGAAGGATTCCTGGTGCCGTTGCTGAGGAGAATCAAGACAAGAACAGTCTCCCATCAGCACGTGTTTCTGGCGCCGTTGGAAGGTCTTTTGTTGCAGTAGCAATGGACACAAGTACGACGCTACAATTGTTGAATAGGTTGCTATCATTGGTGTTCCCAAGCAGGAAGAAGGAGATGTAGATGTGTATGTAGAAGCTAAGCAGAATCACAACTCCATGGCCAAGATGTACAAGACCATTCCTCATCGGTACTTGGCCAGTCACAAGTTTGGTTCAATATATTTTCTACAAGCTGGCATTCCCACAACTAACACTATACTGCAATACACTCTCATGCCTAAGTCAGGACAAGAAAAGATGATCAGAGGATATTCAATCAACCTGGTGCACCTACTTGATACCCATACCAGATTTTGAGTGATGGATTTGATAGTTGAGACTATCCGAAGGACTGTTGTGGATCAGAAGAGATCCTGTGGATATGCACCCTATATTCAGGAGATTATGCTAAATCAGAAGAGCCTTGAGAGAGTTGTGGAGATAAAGTTCCACAACATGGATTTGAAGGTAACTGAGTTTACCACCATTGTCAGACAGCTTCAACATGAAGTTGACTCTATGGAAATTCCACGCTCAGAGGATGAAGATGAAGATGATGATGACAATGATGACGAGGATGAGTCTCCTCCTCCCACTACCACTAGGTTTAGCACCCAGCCTTGGTGAGTTGTTGTTCCTACTCCAGAGACATGACATACATCTTCAGCACAAACTTTAGCACCAGCTCCAATTCAAGCTCCTTCAGTATCAACTCCTCCAGCTCCAGGGACGTCAGCAGAAGCCTTCATCGATGCTGTTTTATAGATTCCATCATCAGCTGCCCAGAGAGACGAGTAGTTCTATAGTGTTGAACTTTTTGGTAACTTGTTGCCAAAGGGGGAGAAATGTATAGATCATAGACTTCGTGTGAGAGAGAGCTTTTGACTTTATTTGCTCTCGTTTGGTTTTAAAAACTTTAGTTTTTTGGATGACTTTATCCTATCTGTGTGTGTGATCATACACTTTATCCCGTGTGATGCTACTATATCATGTTTTAGCTATCCTTGTGATGATCACTCACTTATCTTGTTGGTGTCATGTGCATTACTTTTACTTTTATGCACCACCAAAATGTATGTGACATGGAAGAGTAACCCATGATCCTAATCGATTGTGCATTTGCATTCAAACGCAAATTTTAAATAATGCCCAAATTTAGGGGGAGCTCTTGCTTTTTACCTACTTCTCAAAGCGTCGATGCTAATCATTGATTATATATTTTGTCGAAGCTTTGATCTATATGGTGTCATAAATTACCAAAAAGGGGGATCTTGAAAGCACAATTTCTCCCTAGGGTGGTTTTGATAATTGATCACAACATATGCATCATTGGACTAATGTGTTTTCCAAGTATATTTCAGAAAAGTTCAAAAGATGCTATGGCTTAAGGTTTATGTGGAGATACCCCTGGATACAAGAAAGGAATAATATTGGCTCAAGCTTCAAGCTAGAAGACTCTTCATTTTATATTTGTGAGAAATCACTTTTGAGTCCACAGGAAAGCCAATACTATTAAAAGGGGGGTGATGTAGTAAAATGAACCGATTGCTCAAATGCTCAAAGTTAGCCACCAAAGCACTCAGACATTTTCCCCACATATCCACTCTATCAAGTTCCACATATACAAATTCGGTGCAACCAACATTGCCACTTTGGGCCCACCGATTTTAAACCTCACACCGAACCCTAGCCATTCCCATCAAATCAGTGCAACCAAAACTGCATTGGTGCTACCGAGTTCAATGTGACCAACTTTCTATTGCCAAGATAGACAAAATTGGAATTTTCGAGTTTGAGTATCGGTGCGATCGAGTTTGGTCATCTGACCGTTAGTCACCTTTTCCATTCCATCGAGTTCTATACATCGGTCTCACCGAGATTCAAAAGATCACACCTTTAGTACTAGTCGGTACCACCGAGTTTGCACTTTTGTGTGTAACGGTTGGATTTTGGCTGGTGCCTATATATACCCCTTCACCCACCTTTCATTCGTGGGAGAAGCACTCAGAACACACTTCATTTCCACATCCATTTTCTGAGAGAGAACCACCTACTCATGTGTTGAGACCAAGATGTTCCAATCCAATCATTTGAAACTTGATCTCTAGCCTCCCCAAACTGCTTTCCATCAAATCGACCTCTCCTACCCATGCATATTCTGTGACAGGGTGATTTGTGTTGAGGAGACTATCTTGAGAAGCACAAGAGCAAGGAGTTCATTGATCTACCACATCTATTACCTTTTGGAGGGTGGTGCCTCCTAGATTGGTTAGGTGTCGCTTGGGAGCCTCCTACTGTGTGTTGTGGAGTTGAACCAAGATGTTTGTAAGGGTAAAAGATCGCCTACTTCGTGAAGATCTACCATGAGTGAGGCTAGTCCTATGTGGACGTAAGCCGTGGTGGAATAGACAAGGCCACTTCTTTGTGGACCCCTTGTGTGTGGAGCCTTGTGTGGACCCTCGCAGCAGTTACCCTCCGTGGGTTCAAGTCTCCACTAACATGGACGTACGATAGCGCCACCTATCGGAACCATGCCAAAAATTGTCGTGTCAACCTCATGCGTTTGATCTCCTTACCTTACTCCTCTACTTTACGCTTGCATGTTTTACTTTTTGCTGCAATACTATTAGAACTGCATGTGTAGGGTGTACTTGACCTGTTATAACTGTCGTAGCTGCATCTCAAGTAAAATTGGGAAAAGGCAAAGATTTTATCTTGTCAAGTATTCTAATCACCCCCTCTAGACATACTTCTGATCCTACATGCTTGCCCGGAGCTTTACACCACAATGATTGAGCTCTAAGGCATCACCAAGCTTCTAGGATGCCAAAGCACCCAAGAATAACAAGCTCTAGGGTACCAAGAACCCAAGATTACTAAACTTCTCAAACTTCACTTCCACGTATCACCGTGGAGAAATCAAACCGATGCAACTAATGGAATGGCAAGAACACACGAAGTGGTCAAGCCCCTCACACTCAAATCCCTTGACAACAACAAAAGCTATGGAGGAATACGAGAGGAAGAACAAGGAGCTCACAAATAACTCCAAGATCGAGATCCAAGGGGTTCCCTTCACATAGAGGAGAAAGTGATTGGTGGAAATGTGGATCTAGATCTCATCTCTCTTTTCCCTCAAGAACTAGCAAGAATCATTGGAGGGATTGGGAGTTAGAAGCTAAAATAATGTCAACAATGGGGGGCAAATACGAGATCAAAGGATAGGGAACTATTGGGGAAGAAGACCCCCTTAAATAGGTTCCCCCAAATCCAACCATTATGTGCACTGGTCGTGCACAAGCGGTACTACTGCTTGGTGGAGCGGTACTTCCGCTAGAGCGGTACTACCGCTTGGTGGAGTGGTACTTCCGCTGGAGCGGTACTACCGCTCGGACCATAGCGGTACTTCCACATAAAAAGCACAACGACACCTCCGAAGCCAGTGAGGTGAAATAAGCAGCAGAGGGGCCGACGGGAGGGCGGCAGTATCGCCGGAGCGGTACTATCGCTCTTCCCTAGCGTTACTTCTTCTTAAAATAGGTAACGACGTTCACGATGCTATGAAGGGAAAATAAGCGGAAGAGAGGACGGTAGGGGAGGGCGGCAGTACCGCCTGGGCCGTACTACTGCTCTGCCCCCCGCGGTACTTCCGCTTGAGAGAGAAAACCTGTCGTGGTACTAAAAACTTCCATAACTTTCCCATACGAGCTCAGAATTGAGCAAACTCAAGCTTGTTGGATAGTGCTACGGCAACAAAAGTTCTTCCCCGGCACTGGTGCCAGAGATCCTTCTGTCGTCTCTTGGGCTTGTGTTGGTTCTTCCCTTGAAGAGGAAAGGGTGATGCAGCACAGGAGCAGTAAGTATTTCCCTCAGTTTGAGAACCAAGGTATCAATCCAGTAGGAGAATCTCGTCAAGTCAAAAGTACCTGCGCAAACACAAAAGAGCTTGCACCCAACGCTATAAAGGGGTTGTCAATCCCTTCAAGATTGTTTGCAAAGTGAGATCTGAAGGCGGAAAGTGCAACGAAGTAAAAAGTGTAAGGCTGAAATTATGGTGTGGAGTAGACCCTGGGGGCCATAGTGTTCACTAGAGGCTTCTCTCGAAATAGCAAATATTACGGTGGGTGAACAAATTACTCTCGAGCAATTGATAGAACCGCGCAAAGTCATGACGATATCTAAGGCAATGATCATACATGTAGGCATCACGTCTGAGACAAGTAGACCGATACTTTCTGCATCTACTACTATTACTCCACACATCGACCGCTATCCAGCATGCATCTAGTGTATTGAGTTCATGACGAACAGAGTAACGCCTTAAGCAAGATGACATGACGTAGAGGGATAATCTCAAACCAATGATGAAAACCCCATCTTTTTACCCTTGATGGATGATGACCCACAAGTATAGGGGATCAATCTTAGTCCTTTCGATAAGTAAGAGTGTCGAACTCAACGAGGAGCAGAAGGCTCTGATAAACGGATTTCAGCAAGGTAATAACTGCAAGCACTGAAAGTAGCGGTAACAAGTGATTGTGTAGCGAGGTGAAACGTAGCAAGAAAAAAGTAACAAGTAACAAGTAGTAGCTACGGTGCAGCAAGTGGCCCAGTCCCTTTTGTAGCAAGGGACAAGCCTGAACAAAGTCTTATAGGAGGGAAAACGCTCCCGAGGACACACCGGAATTTCTGTCATGCTAGTTTCATCATGTTCATATGATTCGCGTTCGTTACTTTGATAGTTTGATATGTGGGTGGACCGGCGCTAGGGTACTGCCCTTAATTGGACAAGCATCCCACTTATAATTAACCTCTCTCGCAAGCATCCACAACTACAAAAGAAGAATTAAGGCAACGTCTAACCATAGCATTAAACTAGTGGATCCAAATCAGCCCCTCATGAAGCAATGCATAGACTGGGGTTTAAGCTTCTGTCACTCCATCAACCCATCATCTACTTACTACTCCCCAATGCCTTCCTCTAGGCCCGAATATGGTGAAGTGTTATGTAGTCGACGTTCACATAACACCACTAGAGGAAAAGACAACATACATCATATCAAAATACCGAACGAATATCAAATTCACATGACTATTATCAGCATGACTTATCCCATGTCCTCAGGAACAAAAGTAACTACTCACAAAGCATAATCATAATCATGATCAGAGGTGTAATGAATAGCATCAAGGATCTGAACATAAACTCTTCCACCAAGTAATCCAACTAGCATCAACTACAAAGAGTAATCAACACTACTAGCAACCTTACAAGTACCAATCGGAGTCGGGAGACGGAGATTGGTTACAAGAGATGAACTAGGGATTGGAGAGGAGATGGTGCTGATGCAGATATTGATGAAGATGCATCCCCTCCGACGAGAGGAGTGTTGGTGATGACGATGGTGACGATTTCCCCCTTCGAGAGGGAAGTTTCCCCGGCAGGATCGTCCTGCCGGAGCTCTAGATTGGATCTGCTCAAGTTCCGCCTCGTGGCGGCGGCGAAACCACGAAAAAGCTCCCTCGTGATTTTTTCCAGACCAAAACCCTTCATATAGCAAAAGAGGGGGGCTAGTGGGCCGTCAGGGAGCCCACAAGCCCCCACTCCGCCACCAGGGGGTGGCGGTGGCAGGGCTTTTGGCACCCTGATAGCCCCCCTCTGGTACTTATTTCGCCGAGTATTTTTTCTATAATCCCAAAAAAATCCACGTAACTTTTCAGTGCATTTGGAGATGTGCAGAATAGTGGACTAAGATTTGCTCCTTTTCCAGTCTAGAATTCCAGCTGCCTGAATTCTCCCTCTTCAAATAAACCTTGCAAAATAAGAGAGAAAAGGCATAAATATGGTACCATAAAGTAATATAACAGCCCAGAAAGCAATAAATATCAACATGAAAGCATGATGCAAAATGGACGTATCAACTCCCCCAAGCTTAGACCTCGCTTGTCCTCAAGCGAAAACCAAGTTCCATAAACATGTCCACATGTTTAGGGATGAAGGTGTCGATAAAACACAATACAGACATGAGGGCATCATGATCACACATAGAACAGCAATATATCATAAAGGTTCTTATGGGAAAGTAACAATTCCTTCACAAAGCAAAGCATGAGGCAAAAACCTTACCGAGAAGTAACCAACAATAATCCATAGTCATTGAAGTAATTGCAATTTATCACAACGTCGGAAAGAGTCAAATAAGAGCTTGTAAGGCAAATCCACATACTCAATCATCTCTTTTGTTTTCCACAATTGTTACAACGCACGTGGTACTCATGGTGTCAAAGTTTCAGCTGGACACAGAGGAAGATAGGGGCTTATAGTTTTGCCTCCCAACGATTTACCTCAAGGGTAAAGTCAACAATAATAAAGCATAAGTACTCAACTCCAAGTTGATATAAGAATATAGATCTTTCCCAAGCATGTGGCGGTAGCCAAGACAAAGGAAAAATAGGGAATTGGTGAAGATCACCATGACTCTTGCAAGGGCAAAAAGTAAAGGTACAAGAAAGGCCCTTCGCAGAGGCAAGCAGAGGTTGTCATGCACTTTTAAGGTTTGAATGTGTGTCCTCTTAGTGCGGAGGAACGTCACTTTATATTGCCTCCTGTGATAAAGAACTTTATTATGCAGTCTGTCGCTTTTATGTCTTCCTCATCACAGGTTCGTACAAAGCTTATTTTCCACACACTAATAGATCATACATGTTATAGAGCAATTTTTATTGCTTGCACCGATGACAACTTACTTGAAGGATCTTATTCAATCCATAGGTATGTATGGTGGACTCTCATGGCAAAACTGGGTTGGAGGTTTATGGTTGCACAAGTAGTATCTCTACTTGGTGCGGGAGTTTTGGCTAACATGAGGTGGAAGCAATCATCACATGCTAAGGGATCTCTAATCATATAACATTGTTTGGAACCAAGCAAACACAATTCATTATGTTGTCTTCCTTGTCCAACATCTACTCCTAAGCATGTAATAGTTTGGTGAGTGCTCACAATTGTAAAAAGTGCCTAAGATGATATATTTATATGCGAACCTCTCTTTCCTTATTACTTCTTATTAATTGCAACAATGACTGAGGTCTATCTTGATTTATTCTCAACAAGTTTCAATCATCATATGTGTCATATGTGAAGCTATCACTTTCCATAAGATCGTCTCATGATCTTTCATGATATTGTTCTTTTCATACTATTGATCATGGCACAAAGCAAAGCCCTTGACTAAGATACTCTTTATTATAAAGCTTAAAAGCTCGAATACATCGGGGGAGAGACAAAAGCAAAAGACTCAAACTAAACACTAAAGACTTATTCCACTAAAAGAAGAAATAAAAAAATGAAAAGGAAAGAACTAAAACAAAGGTAAAAGCAAAAGATATAAAGGTGATACGATACGAGGGCAACTCCCCCAAGCTTGGCAGAAGCCAAGGGGATTGCCCATACCAATGTTTAGTTGTCTTCCTTTGGTGGTGATGGTGGTGGAGTTGTTGGAGTAGTCTTGAGCTTGTCTAATTTCCACTTGAGCAAAAAGTTCTGCTCCCTCAGATCGTCATTTTCCTCCTCAAGTTTCAACGCCCTATGGCAAAGCTCCTGCTTACTCTCTTGCAAGAAACGAGAAGGAATAAACAAGGTCTTAGGCTTCTTCCTTTGGTCAGGGAGGCTTGACTTCTTGAACTCCACATTAGTGCGTCCAGGTTGAGGTAGAGGAGCCTCCTCTTCGTCGGAACTCGTTTGTTCCTTCCCCTTGGGATCATAGTCCTCTTCCTCGTCAGTGGTCCAGCCATATGGTTCCAAGTCCTCATAGACTTTGGGGTTAGCTAGGTAATCAGCCACATCGCTCTCCCCCTCTGAATCTTGAGAAGACATCTTGACCTAGATCTGCGGCAGAAAAGAGGCTCGAAACGAAAACAGAGGAAGATTGCACGATACGGAGATCAAAACCTTCGAGCGAATATATATTGATTTTTTCTGGACCAAAAGGAGTGCTCCGCAAGAAAAAGGAGTCCGGGAGGCACACGAGGTGCCCACAAGCTTGCCCTCCGCCACCAGGGGGTAGGGGCGGTGGCATGGCTTGTGGCCGCCTCGTTCGCTCTCCGGACTGCTTTTTATTTTTCTAATTTTCCAAAAATTCCAAAACGGAGGAAATTTCCTATTGGAAAAGCATCGGAGTCCAATTTCTTACCGAAACAGATACCTCTTTGTTTTGAGGGTCTGAAACAGGCTAATAAACATCCCTTATGTACTCCTCTGGAGTTATGACATTGATGATATTGATCTCAACATTTATGGGAGTACCAGAGATGTAATGCTTGATTCTTTGCCCATTTACCACTCTAGGAAAATTTCCTTCTCTGTTATTGATTTTGATGGCACCGGAACTATATACTTCCTCGATAACATAGGGACCTTCCCATTTAGAGAGAAGCTTGCCTGCAAAGAATCTCAAACGAGAATTGTATAGCAGGACATAATCACCTACATTGAACTCTCGTTTCTATATTCGTTTGTCGTGCCATCTCTTAACCTTTTCCTTGAACAACTTGGCACTCTCATATGCCTGGGCCCTCCATTCATCTAACGAGTTGATATCAAACAACCGCTTCTCACCGGCAAGTTTGAAATCAAAGTTGAGCTCTTTGATTGCCCAATAAGCTTTGTGTTCCAGCTCAAGAGGTAAATGACAGGCCTTACCTTAAACCATTTTATACGGTGACATGCCCATGGGATTCTTATAAGCAGTCCTATAAGCCCATAGTGCATTGTCAAGTTTGCTAGACCAATTCTTTCGAGATCTATTGACGGTCTTTTGTAGGATCAATTTGATATCCCTATTACTCAACTCCACTTGACCACTAGACTGAGGATGATAAGGAGATGCAACTCTATGGTTGACATCATACTTAGGGAGCATCTTGCAGAAAACACCATGAATGAAGTGTGAACCGCCATTAGTCATCAAATATCTAGGGACTCCAAATCTTGGGAATATGACTTCTTTAAGCATCTTAATAGAGGTGTGGTGATCAGCATTTTAGTGGGGATAGCTTCTACCCACTTAGTAACGTAATCCACAACAACTAAGATGTGAGTGCACCCATTGGAACTCGGGAAGGGTCCCATATAATCAAAGCCCCAAACATCAAATGGTTCAATGACAAGTGAATAGTTCATAGGCATTTCTTGACGCTTACTGATGTTCCCTATCCTTTGGCATTTGTCACATGAAAATACAAACTTACGGGCATCCTTGAAGAGAGTGGGCCAATAGAAACCTGATTGCAATACCTTATGGGCAGTTCTATCTCCAGCGTGGTGTCCTCCGTAGGCTTCAGAATGACACTTCTGCAAGATCTGTCCCTGTTCATGTTCAGGCACACAACGTCTAATAACACCACCTACTCCTTACTTATAAATGTGAGGATCATCCCAAAAGTAATGTCTCAAATCAAAGCAGAATTTCTTCTTTTGCTGATAGGTGAAACTGGGTGGTATGTATTTGGCTACGATATAGTTTGCGTAATCGGCATACCACGGTGCACTATGTGAAGTGCGGATGACATTTAATTGCTCATCAGGAAAGCTGTCATCAATAGGTAGTGGGTCATCAAGGACATTCTCTAGCCTAGACAAGTTATCTGCTACAGGGTTATCAGCACCCTTTCGGTCAACGACGTGCAAATCAAATTCCTGTAGCAGGAGAACCCATCTGATTAGCCTAGGCTTAGCGTCCTTATTCTCCATGAGGTACTTAATGGCAGCATGATCAGAGTGAATACTAACTTTGGAGTCAACTATATAAGATCTGAACTTTTCACATGCAAACATGACTGCTAAAAATTCCTTCTCCGTAGTGGCATAGTTTATTTGGGCACTGTCCAGAGTTTTACTAGCGTAGTGAATGACATTCAACTTCTTGTCAACTCTTTGTCCTAGAACAGCACCAACATCATAATCACTAGCATCGCACATGATTTCAAAGGGCAAGTTCCAGTCAGGTGGTTGAACAATAGGTGTGGTTATCAAAGCCTTCTTAAGTATTTCAAAGGCTTCCTCACAATCCTCATCAAAAACAAAAGGAACATCCTTCTGTAAGAGGTTGGTAAGAGGCCTAGAAATCTTAGAGAAGTCTTTAATGAACCTTCTATAGAAACCAGCATGACCTAGGAAACTTTGTATACCTCTGATGTCTGTGGGGCAAGGCATTTTCTCAATTGCATCAACCTTAGCCTTATCAACTTCAATGCCTCTTTCAGAGATTTTGTGTCCTAAGACGATACCTTCATTAACCATAAAGTGGCACTTCTCCCAATTCAAGACGAGGTTGGTTTCTTCGCATCTCTATAAGACTCGGTCAAGGTTGCTGAGGCAATCCTCAAAGGAAGACCCGTAAACGGAGAAGTCATCCATGAAAACCTCGACAATATTTTCACAAAAGTCAGAGAATATAGCCATCATACATCTTTGGAAGGTGGCAGGTGCATTGCATAAGCCAAAAGGCATACGTCTATAGGCAAAGGTACCAAAGGGCAGGTGAAAGTGGTTTTCTCCTGATCAGATTGTGCAACAGGTATTTGCAAGAAACCTGAATAACCGTCTAGAAAGCAGAAGTGTGTGTGCTTTGACAACCTTTCTAGCATTTGGTCGATAAACGGCAAAGGATACTGATCTTTCCTGGTTGGCTTGTTCAGTTTTCAGAAGTCTATCACCATCCTATAGCCGGTAATAATCCTTTGTGGGATTAGTTCATCCTTATCATTAGGAACGACGGTGATACCTCCCTTCTTAGGTACGCAATGTACTGGACTTACCCAACCACTACGAACAACAGGATAAATGATTCCTGCTTCCAGAAGCTTTAATATTTATTTTCTCACGACCTCTATCATCTTAGGATTCAATCTCCTTTGATGATCAGCAACTGGTTTAAAGTCAGGATCGGTTTTAATCTTGTGCTGACATAGAGTAGGACTAATACCCTTAAGATCATCAAGAGTATATCCAATAGCAGCATGGTGCTTCCTCAGAGTTCTTAGTAACTTCTTCTCTTCGTGCTCTGAAAGGAGGGCACTAATAATAACAGGATATATCTCCTTCTCATCAAGATAGGCATACTTAAGAGTATCAGGCAACTGTTTAAGCTCGAACACAGGATCACCCTTTGGTGGGGGGGATCCCCAAGCAGTTCAACAGGCAGATTATTCTTGAGAATAGGATATTGTTCTAAGACAATTTTATCTATCTCATCTCTCTCTTCCATATGCATATCATTTTCAATCTCAAACATTGCTCTAAAGGATCTGTAGGAGGTACGGCAATAGAGGCAAGAGCAATGATTTCATCCCTACCAGACGACTCTCTTTCATGGGGTTGTCTTCCAAACTTGGAGAAGTTAAATTCATGAGACACACCCTCGAAACTAATGGTGACGGTCTGCTTAATGCAATCAATGTGAGCATTGACAGTGTTGAGAAAGGGTCTACCAAATATTATGGGAAAAAAGCTATCTTGTGCAGTACCAAGGACGAGGAAATCAGTAGGATACTTCGTCTTACCACACAAGACTTCTACGTCTCTCGCAATTCCCAGAGGGCAGATAGTGTCTCTATTAGCTAGCGTAATAGTGACATCAATGGGTTCTAACTCAGCAGGTGCAATCTCATCTTTGATTTCATCATATAGAGAACGGGGTATTGCACTAACACTAGCTCCCATATCACATAAACCACGGTAACAGTGATCTCCTATCTTGACAAAAACAACGGGCAGGCCAACTACAGGTCCGTGTTTGTCTTTCGCGTGAGGTTTAGCAATTCTAGTGGAGTCCTTACAGAATTTGATAACATGCCCATCTATATCTGCGGCTAAGAGATCTTTGATAATAGCAACACTAGGTTCAATTCTAATATCCTCACGGGGGTGCAAGTGGTATAATGTAACCCCTACGTATCACAGTTGGAGCTTTAGAATAATCCTTTATCCTAGCAGGGTATGGTGATTTTTCAGTGTAAGCACAAGGAACACAGGATCACTAAAAGCAATGATTTTCTCCTCAACTAGATTGGTTTTGGCTATGTTGCTTTCTACAGGAGGATGATATTTAAACCACTTCTCTTTGGGAAGATCAACATGAGCAGAAAAAAATTCACAAAGAGAAGCTACTATCTCACAGTCAAGTCCATACTTAGCGCTAAAATCTCTAAAAGTGTTTGTCTCAACAAAATATTTAACGCAATCAAACTGGAAATCCATACCTGGCTCCTTACATTCCTCCAGCTCCAATCTTCAGAGTTGCGTTTGATTCTCTCCAATAAATTCCACTTGTGATCAATATCCTTCTTCATAAAAGAACCGGTACAAGAAGTGTCAAGCATGGTACGATCTTCATGAGAAAGCCGAGCGTAAAAGTTTTGAGTGATGATTTCTCTCGAGAGCTCATGATTGGGGCATGAATATAGCATTGATTTAAGCCTCCCCCAAGCTTGAGCTATGCTTTCCCTGTCACGAGGCCAAAAGTTATAAATAAAGTTCCGATCACGATGTACTAAATGCATAGGATAGAACTTTTGATGAAATTCCAATTTCAACCGATTGTAGCCCCATGATCCAGCATCATCACATAGCCTATACCATGTCAATGCCTTATCCTTCAAAGATAAAGGAAAGACTTTCTTCTTTACCTCATCCTTGGGTAAACCTGCAAGCTTAAATAAACCACAAACTTCATCTACATAGATCAGATGCAAGTCTGGATGTGAAGATCCATCTCCTGTAAAAGGATTAGCCAGCAGTTTCTCAAGCATACCCGAAGGAATTTCATAAAAGATATTTTCAGTAGGTACCTCAGGTTGAGGAACAAATCCTCATGCTTCCGTTCGTGGTGAAGATACCCCAAACAAACTCCTCAAAGGAACAGTTTCCATAGTGACAAGTGACAATAAATTCCAGCACAGTATAAAAATGTTTCCTTACCAATTTCCACTTACCAAAGGCGCTTCACTCCCTGGCAACGGCGCCAGAAAAGAGTATTGATGACCTACAAGTATAGGGGATCAATCGTAGTCCTTTTGATAAGTAAGAGTGTCGAACCCAACGAGGAGCAGAAGGCTTTGATAAACGGATTTCAGCAAGGCAATAACTGCAAGCACTGAAAGTAGCGGTAACAAGTGATTGTGTAGCGAGGTGAAACATAGCAAGCAAAAAGTAACAAGTAAAAAGTAGTAGCAACGGTGCAGCAAGTGGCCCAATCCCTTTTGTAGCAAGGGACAAGCCTGAACAAAGTCTTATAGGAGGGAAAATGCTCCCGAGGACACACGGGAATTTCTGTCATGCTAGTTTCATCATGTTCATATGATTCGCGTTCGTTACTTTGATAGTTTGATATGTGGGTGGACCGGCGCTTGGGTACTTCCCTTACTTGGACAAGCATCCCACTTATGATTAACCTCTCTCGCACGCATCCGCAACTACAAAATAAGAATTTAGACAACGTCTAACCATAGCATTAAACTAGTGGATCCAAATCAGCCCCTCACGAAGCAACGCATAGACTGGGGTTTAAGCTTCTGTCACTCCAGCAACCCATCATCTACTTACTACTCCCCAATGCCTTCCTCTAGGCCCAAATATGGTGAAGTGTTATGTAGTCGACGTTCACATAACACCACTAGAGGAAAAGACAACATACAACGTATCAAAATGCCGAACGAATATCAAATTCACATGACTATTATCAGCATGACTTATCCCATGTCCTCAGGAACAAAAGTAACTACTCACAAAGCATAATCATAATCATGATCAGAGGTGTAATGAATATCATCAAGGATCTGAACATAAACTCTTCCACCAAGTAATTCAACTAGCATCAACTACAAAGAGTAATCAACACTACTAGCAACCTTATAAGTACCAATCGGAGTCGTGAGACGGAGATTGGTTACAAGAGATGAACTAGGGATTGAGAGGAGATGGTGCTGATGAAGATGTTGATGAAGATGCCTCCCCTCCGACGAGAGGAGTGTTGGTGATGACGATGGCGACGATTTCCCCCTCCGGGAGGGAAGTTTCCCCGGCAGGATGATCCTGCCGGAGCTCTAGATTGGATCTGCTCAAGTTCCGCCTCGCGGCGGTGGCGAAACCACGAACAAGCTCCCTCATGATTTTTTCCAGACCAAAACCCTTCATATAGCAAAAGAGGGGGGCTAGTGGGCCGTCAGGGAGCCCACAAGCCCCCACTCCGCCACCAGGGGGTGGCGGTGGCAGGCCTTGTGGCGCCCTGACAGCCCACCCTCTGGTACTTCTTTCGCCCAGTATGTTTTATATAATCCCAAAAAAATCCACGTAACTTTTCAGGGCATTTGTAGATGTGCAGAATAGTGGACTAAGATTTCCTCCTTTTCTAGTCCAGAATTCCAGCTGTCTGAATTCTCCCTCTTCAAATAAACCTTGCAAAATAAGAGAGAAAAGGCATAAATATGGTACCACAAAGTATTATAACAGCCCATAAAGCAATAAATATCAACATGAAAGCATGATGCAAAATGGACGTATCAATGGCAACAAGACGATGGGTGCCTCGCTACCCTTTTTGTCACTGGGTGAGGTCACCGCATGGTATGAACCTAAAACCAAGCACTTCTCCCATTGCAAGAATCATAGATCTAGTTGGCCAGACGAAACCCACAACTCGAAGAGAATTACAAGGATATGAAATCATGCATAAGAGAGATCAGAAGAAACTCAAATAAGATTCATAGATAATCTGATCATAAATCCACAATTCATCGGTTCTCGACAAACACACCGCAAAATAAGATTACATCGCATAGATCTCCATGAAGATCATGGAGAACTTTGTATTGAAGATCCAAGAGAGAGAAGAAGCCATCTAGTTACTAGCTATGGACCCGTAGGTCTATGGTGAACTACTCACGCATCATCGGAGAGGTCATGGTGTTGATGAAGAAGCCCTCCGTATCCGAATCCCCCTCCGGCAGGGCATCAGAACGTTCCCCAGATGGGATCTTGCGGAGACAGAAGCTTGCGGCGGCGGAAAAGTACTTTCGATGATCTCCTGATTTTTTTGGGATTTTTAGGGAATATATAGGCGCAAAACCTAGGGCAAAGGGGCCTCAGGGAGCCCACAAGCCAGGGGGCCGTGGCCTCCCCTCTGGCCGCACCATGAGGGCTTGTGGGGTCCCTGGTGGGCCCCTGCCCTGATTCTCCGGCTCTCCGATCTTTTTCTGTTCCGGAAAAAATCTTTTTGGCAGTTTCCTTCCGTTTGGACTCTGTTCAAAATTCTCCTCTCAAAGGGGTCAAAAACATGGAAAAACAGGAACTGGCACTTGGCACTGAGTTAATAAGTTAGTCCGAAAAAATATATAAAAGGTATACAAAACATCCAAAGTTTGACAAGATAATAGCATGAAACCATAAAAAATTATAGATACGTTGGAGACGTATCAAATAGCACACGACAAATACTATCCAAACAACACTTATGAAAATTGCCCCGAAACTTTTTGGTGATTTTTTCTAGACCAAAAGAAGACTTGAAAGCTTCGGGAGAAGACCAGAGGCCACACAAGGGAGCCACCACATTGCTGGAAATATGCCCTAGAGGTAATAATAAATTGGTTATTATTATATTTCCTTGTTCACGATAATCGTTTATTATCCATGCTAGAATTATATTGATTGGCTCAAATACATGTGTGGATACATAGACAACACACTGTCCCTAGTGAGCCTCTAGTTGACTAGCTCATTGATCAAAGATGGTCAATGTTTCCTGGCCGTAGAAAAGTGTTCTCACTTTATAACGTTCTAATGATGTGATGTACAAGACCCTAACTATAAACATAGCATATGATCGTGTCAGTTTATTGCTACTGTTTTCTGCATGTCAATGTATATGTTCCTATGACCATGATATCATGCAACTCCCAGACACCGGAGGAATACCTTGTGTGTATCAAACGTCGCAACGTTACTGAGTGACTATAAAGGTGCTCTACGGGTATCCCCGAAGGTTTTTGTTGGGTTGGCATGGATCAAGACTGGGATTTATCACTCCGTGTGACGAAGAGGTATCTCAGGGCCCACTCGGTAATACAACATCACAAACAAGCCTTGCAAGCAATGTGACTAAAGAGTTAGCCACGGGATCTTGTATTATGGAACGAGTAAAGAGACTTGTCACGAACGATATTGAACTAGGTATAGAGATACCGACGATCGAATCTCGGGCAAGTAACATACTGAAGGACAAAGGGAACTGCATACAGGATTAACTGAATCCTTGACATAGAGGTTCAACCGATAAATATCTTCGTAGAATATGCAGGATCCAATATGGACGTCCAGGTCCCGCTATTGGATATTGATCGGAGAGTGTCTCGGTCACGTCTGCATAGTTCTCGAACCCGCAGGGTCTGGACACTTAAAGTTTGTTGATGTTTCGGTATAGTTGAGTTATAGTGTTGGTGACCGAAGGTTGTTCGGAGTCCCGGATCAGATCGTGGACGTCACGAGGAGCTCCGGAATGGTCCGGAGGTAAAGATTGATATATAGGAAGTCCTTTTTTGGTCATCGAAAGGTTTCAGGCTAATCGGTAGTGTACAGGGAGTGCCGGGAGGGTGCCGGGGGACCACTAGGAGGGGTGTGACGACCCTAGGGCTTCATGGGCCAAGAGAGGAGACAAACCAGCCCCTAGTGGGCTGGCCGAAGCCACCTCAAAGGGCTGGAGTGGAAAATAAGCAGAAAATACAAAAGGTGGAAAAGGTTTCCAAGTGGAAGGGGAATCCTACTAGGAGTAGGATTGGAGGAGGACTCCTCCTCTCCTCCCACTTCGTCCGAACTAAAGGGGCAGCCATAGGGCGGGCGGCGTCCCTCCTCTCTTCCTATATATACTAGAGCTTTTGAGGGTTTTGAGATACAACAATAATCAGCCACGTGTTGCCCTCTCTCTAGATCTGTTTCTCCTCTATTTAGTTTTCAACGGTGCTTGCACCGCCGCCTGGATCCAGGTTGCCGCCAGCACATTCAAGTGAGCACCTTCAACTTACTCCAGGCATCCACACAATGCGGTGCCGCTTGGCACTCCCCATACGCCGAACTTCGTCTTCCCCAGTGAGATCCGAGCACGATGGCTCGTAGCCGTGACCATTCCGTTAGCAACCGAAAGGTGCCAGACCAAGATCTCTCGCTCTACGACCAACTAGAGGATCACAGAACGATGGCTGCAGTCGTGGGATCTCAGGGCCTCCGCCGCAGTCTTTTCTCTATCACCTACCTTCATATCTCCCTCATGTGTTACACGGCATCGCTCAAAAGGCAGACAGGAGGCCAACTTCATTCAAGCACGGAGCTGAAGGTGAACGGCGGCAACGAGACCCTCTCCACTTTCAAAAATGCTTGTTTTGTTGTTTATTTCTTACTTTGCCTTCGGATGCAGTTCGGCATGTCCTCGCACGTGGCCTGCTGTCATGGTTGTTTCAGTGCGCCATCGACATACTAAACAGGTTCTGTTCAGTTCATGCGTACATCACAAAAATTTGTACTTCACTGTTTTGCTCAATGGAGTGTGGCTCACTGCTTTGCAGTTTACTATTTAATCTTGTGCGGTCTTGCTTTTCTGCAGGATCCTAGAAGTTGAGAGAAGTGAAACCGAAGTCTGATGGGCCATGACATGCAACCCTTCACGGTTGTCTGCAGCTCACTTGTTTGAATGTGTAGAACACTAGATCGCTATATTATGTCCATGAGCATCATCAGCGGCCATAGACAGTAGCGCAAAACATAAAGTGCGCATGCAGTTTGGTTAGCTCCATCATGCAGTATTTTGTTTTTATTTTGTGTGGTTCACTTGTTTGTTAAATTATTAAAATAATGTTGATGGGAGGTAACATTCTTTTGATGCGATATAATTTGAATGTAGTCCACTTGCCTCAATCATATTTCTTAATAACATTGACAATTTAGACCCGATGAATTTACACAAGAAGATAAACACAAACAAAAACATATCAAAGAAGATCGCTTATATATTAGATGAAGTTCCCTCACTTAGTCCATGTGGTCCACATGCCCGTTCTACGTGCGTAAAAGAAAAACAACTATGAAAAAGACAAAAAAGTAATGCGGTTCACTTTTTGATAGTCTTACGCTTCACTTACGCCTGATGTGAAGCACGGTCAACTTCCTCGTCTTGGAAATATTCATGTCCGACAAAACGAAACCATGTAGTTCGTTTCCCTCTTGGATGCAGTGCGGTCTTAAGTTCGATGCAGTGTGTTCTTCTGTCTAATGCGGTTCACGCATCGATTTTGGTGTCGCTAAAAAGAGAGTGTCCGCGTTTCGGTAATTTCAAAGCTGTTCTTAAATCGTAATGAATTAGAGAAAGTGTTTTACATGAAAAAGATGTGCCTCATCGATGTATCATTTGCTTTGTTCCGACGAGCGGTTTTGAAAAATTTACGAAAATACGCTCGCTACAACTCATAGACAGCGACACCGTTTTAAAAATTCATTTTAAACCATAAGGAATCTCAACAAATGACCAACGTATGAAAGGTGCGCCTATTCCACATCTTTTCAACGCCGTATCATACGCCTCATTCCGACGAAAGGTTTAAAAACTGCAACGAAAAACATACAAGCAAATTGAACATTTTAAAAAACGGAATTCCGTTTTTTAGTAAATTTGAAATTACTCTCAAACCGGAAGGAATTAGATAATGAAATATATATGAAAAAGATGTGCCTCGACAATAAATTTAAAACTCCATATCGTTTGCTTCATTACGATGAGCGGTTTCAAAAAATCGCGAAAATAAGCTCGCTGCAGCCTGTTATGCGCCCAGCATTTTCGAATATGCTCTCAAACCGCGACGAATCGCGAAAGGTGTTCAACATGACGAAATTGGGAATTTTCTGTAGTAATCCAATGCTATATTATACGCCTCATTCTGACAAACGGTTTAAAACTGGAGCGAAAACGGTGACGACAAAACGTGTGCAGTTGTTTTGGTGACATTGCAAAGTTCGTTTGATAGGGATGCAGTGCACTAACATTGACTATGCAGTTGGAAAGTATTTTCACGATTTTTTCTAAACTGCTCGTTGTCATGAAGCAAACGATATGGTGTTTGAAAGGTATTGTCGAGGTCTATTATGACATCACTTTCATACTGCTCCCATCATGGAATCCAAACCCACCATGGCATAGAACCGAGCTGCACAAAAAATACCCCACGATCATTCTCTCCCCGCCTCCACCTTCCTCCTGCTTCCCTTGCCATTGCCTCCAACCTTCTTCCTCACCTCGACCCACATGCCCCTAACCTAGCCACTGATAATGCTCACAGGTGTGTTAGTATTCCCTCCAAGCTTAAAGGGTGATGTACCACAGCGACAACAAGTATTTTCCTCACTTAAGAAACTAAGGTATCAATTCAGTAGGAAGATCCACAAGACTATGTAAGCAACACTTGCACACGAATAGCAAATCCTCAGAACCTAGCGCATAGAGGATTGTCAATCCCCCATGGATAAAGTAAGGATAGATTGATAGATGCAAATAAGAGTCATAGCAAAAAGAATGCAACAAGGTTTTGTTTTTGTTTTTTGATAATATAGATCTGAAAACAAAAGAGCAAATAAAGTAGAAACGCAAAGTAGAGATTGCAAATAGATGACGTGAAGTAGACCCAGGGGGCGTAAGTTTCACTAGTGGCTTCTCTCGATATTCAAGACAAATAGACGTGAACTAGCAAACGGTGGGTGGACAAATTACTGTTGGGCAAATAGATGACGTGATGAGATTGCAAATAGATGACGTGAACTAGCAAACGGTGGGTGGACAAATTACTGTTGGGCAATTTATAGAAGAGCAAATAAATATGACGATATTCAAGACAATGATAATGTATATAGGCATCACGTCCAAGATAAGTAGACCGACTTCTGCCAGCATCTACTTCTATTACTCCACACATCGACAGCTATCCAGCATGCATCTAGTGTATTGAGTTCCTGGAGAAATGGAGTAATGCCTTAAGAACGATGACATGATGTACACAAGATCTATTCGTGTAGGAATAGACCCCATCATTTTATCCTTGATAGAAATGATACATGCGTATCATGTCTCTTTCTGTCACCAATGATTGCAGCCCATTCAGCAATTGTGGCTTCATACTTGTGACCATCAGTCATCCAGACTAAAGACTCATCATAAAAGTGAACAGTTGCATAGGATTGCATGATTAGCTCGTCATTCCATCGGGTCATCTCTTTCCCAACAAAATCTTCTATGTCAACCAACCTGAAGTTCTCTTGAACATGTGGAAAGAAATTCTCGTTTTCCTTGATGTATGCTCAGTCAACATACCTCATATCACTGACAGCAGGACTCTTGTCATACAAGACAGTCTCATAAAAATATTGTTGTTCCTTGGTGTGAAACCTTGGATCAATAGTAGTTCTTCTTCTGACAACGTATGGATCAATAGCTCTCCACTTTCTTAGTATGGCATCCTTCCTCTTCTTCATATCTTATGCTACAAGATGAGCATCATTGTGGAGTGGAAGGGTTGGTCTGAGCTTCCTGAGAATTGGAGCATTCTCATCTTCTTCCTCCTTTGTAGCATGGGCACTGGATGCAGGGCCTTTACTCTTAGCAGCTGCAGGTATATCTTTGGTGGTCTTCCTGGAAGCTGGAGCCTTCTTTGCTTTAGCAGCAGGCTTAGGGGCAGATTTCATTCCATCGGCCATCGACTTCTTCTTCTTGGGAGGAACTGGGATCTCCTCAGGAGATTCTTCCTCAGCTTCTTATAGATCTTCAAACATTGACGTCTTTCTGCCAACAAGATGAATAGTTCTCTTCCTGGGCCTTTTCACACCAGCCTTCTTTGCAGGTGCATCCTTGGCAATTGTTTTGCCCTTCTTGGCATAGTCTGGTGCTCTTAGATCAGCAAAACTGGCAGAAATCTTCCTGACAACTTTCCTTGGAGGAGCCTTAGGGGGAGCTGAAGTTTCCTCTGGCATGAAGTCTCAGTCCTCTTTGAAAGTGCGTTATATCGACTAGCGGGGGGTGAATAGGTTTTTTATAATTTCATCATTGAGGAAATTCCTAGTGAGGAAAGTCCTCGGTCATGAACTGATTGCAGCGGAAATAGTACATGATCAGGTGTGCAAAAACATCTACAACAACGTACTCGATGAGATATCAGATATTCGTTTTGCACAGTTCATAAGTACAGAGTAAGCAAGTGAAGATTAACTCAAGTGAAGAATTAGAGGTTGAGGAAATTCAGAGAAAGTCTTCAGACAAATTCTTCAAACAGTACAGATGAAAATCTTCAACATACAATTGAGGAAATAAAAGAGTTCAAGAAATAGAACTCGTAGCTCGATGAAGACAATTGTTGATGACCCTGTTCAAACTGCTGTGATAGTTGTACGTCTGGTTCGGAGCGGCTTGGTATTGAAACCAAAGGACACACAGTCCCTACCATATTCTCCTTGAGCTAAGGACACACAGTCCTCGCCCAACACTCGTGGTAAGTCTTCAGGGCAGACTTCCAAACCCTCACAAACTCGGTCACCCGGCGATCCACAATTGACTGTTGGATGCTCTAGACCATGACGCCTAACCGTCTGGATGATACACGGTCCTCAAAGGTAACAAGCGTCGGATCCACAAAGGAACAACTTCTTCAGTGATGCTCAATCACTTGGGTATTTGGTTTGGGTATTTCCTCACTTGATGATTTTCTCTCGAAGACTCTGAGGAATTTGGGTTGCTCTAAATGACAAGTGTAAGTTTCTCTCGAAGCAGCCAACCAATAAGTGGTTGTGGGGGGGGCAGCTATTTATAGCATGGGAGCATCTCGACATGATTTGACATAAATGCCCTTTAATAATATGACCGTTGGGTGGATAAGATCAGTGAGGTGGCGCGTGGCCCGGCAACGGTCGGAACTTTCAACTGTGAAAGTCCTCATGTCTCTCATATTCCTCACTTTGAGGCTTTTGTAGATTTAGGCTTGGGTTGAGCATCATGAGGAAAATCATTCCGTAGTTTTACCTCGACGCCCTTTAACAGTATGGTGTTCCTATGACTCAAGAGTAAAGAGAATGAAACATAAAGAGTAAATCTTCACGCTTCAAAGTCTTCACAGTGTTTTCTTCAGGACAGACCGAATTCCTCATCTTCAATATGTTCATGAGGAATATCAATTTCTTCGCAATTTCTTCGCGATCAAAGTCTTCAAGGAAAGACCAAAGTCTTGACCCGAAGACATACATTTTTAGGGGTCGATATTCATCGAATAACTCAAACTCCTGAGGGACTTATAGAGCATGTGTACACTCACAAACATATCAGTCTCTTAACCTATAAGTCTTCAAACCACCAAAATCACCAAGGGGAACTAGATGCACTTACACTCTTCATCAGAAACTATCTTCCTCCTTTGCCTGGTGGCTGCCATGGGCAAGCCATGAGAACTGGGTGAACTTGGGTCCGATGCAGTCTTCTCTGGACTAATGTCGGAGTCCATCTCGACACTCTGCTCTCTGAAGTCATTTTGACTGTCATCTGATACTCACATGCTAACACACTCACTCAACAGCAAGCAACAGAACCTGTGAAGTGAATATAGGAAAGACACAATGGATGAGCATCATAAAATTCAGATGTGTTTGAAAACTTTGAAGTTTGAAACTTAGGGTATGATCTTCTGCAAGATGTAAATCGGTGGCACCAAGTTGGCAATTTCGAAGTCACCGAGAAAGATGACTCGCTTAACAAATAATTTGCAGCCATTTTCGGTGGCACCGAAAAGAGCTGCTCGGTCTCACCGAGTTGCTTCTGAGGAACCCTAAAACAAGAATCGGTGGAATCGATTTTGCAAACTTGCTCTCACCGAGTTGCATGCTACGGTAGACCAGATCCGAAATCACTACTTCCTCTACACTATGAGATTCATCTGGTGGAAGGAGGGGTTTGCACATGGTGGCTCGAAGAAAAGACTTTCCCAATGCGTAAGAATCAGACAGGGAACGCATGAGGAGATCGAACCGTACCCTAGCTCGATGGGGGTTCGGCTACGGCGACGATGGCGGGGCAGATTGCATCGACGACATCGAATACCGGAGGTGGGGGCACCCCAGGAGTCAAGGGCGATGACCTGGGATCTCGGGGGTAGCGAGGGTTTTAGGAAAACGAAATGTTTTGACAAAGTAATGTCGGTGTCACCGAGATGGCAAAATCGGTGTCACCGAGTTCCTCAACTGTTAGTAGACAGGGAAACTCGGTGTAACCGAGTTGGCGATTTTGGTGGTACCGAGATTGGAAACCTGATAAAATTTGAAAAATTGGTGGCGCCGAGTTTGTGGAGTTGGTCACACCGAGTTTTTCAAAGAGGTTTTGGAGGGAAGCCTTTGACGATACGAAACTCCGAGTGCACCTTCACACAGAGGGATCGACAAGTGCTTCTTCAAGTTTGGTGATGAAGCATGAATAAAACTTGAGATGAGATTGCATAGATAGCTAGAGAAGGATCCTAGGCATTCTTGTCCATCCAATTGGCAAAATATAAATAAAAATACAAATAATAACAATTGGATGTCCTCGAATGATCAAACACATGCAGACCAACATGCTCACACAATAGGAATGATGAATAACACATGGTGACCATGCACAAACTTCCTAGCAGCTATCAAGCACTTGGGCGGTGACGAAGTCATCTATACATGAGTATATTGACATAGGAGCCAAGTAAGAATACTTGATCATAGGTCATACTCATTGTTAAGAACAAGTGGCGTTACCACGTTTACATAAGCATTAATGTGTTCCTATCCTTTGGAGATGCTTATACTCAAGTCTTAGATTAAAGCTCCCCTTGATATGATATCCCCACTAAGAGGGATCAATTAACCTTGGGTTTTTTCATAGGATACTTCAAGTAGGTGAAGTACTGGTGGATGCTTCAAGTTGATGAAGATAATCTTGAGTTGGGAGGAATCCTTGTTGTTTTCATACTCTTCTCATCCACATGGGTTAGTCCCAAAGCAAAAGGAACATATGCAAGAATATGTATGGACATGGAGTGAGGCACACATGGGATAATGTCCAAAGATGCATTAATTACCTTGTTCCTTGCTTACCTTTGAGGTAATGTGTGACTCCTTGAACTAATGCATATGGTTGAGGTTGATTGCATATTGTTCTTGCCAAAATGAATAAGAGTGAATTTAATTGGCAGAGTCACAACTCAAGAACTTCTAGTTCTTCCTCATGGGAATCCACACCAAACTGATGGGAATCCTTGGAGTTGTGGTAGTACTTTTTGAGGTAGAGCTAGTAGTATCCTTGGGAATCCACTTGACCTTAGCTTGGGGTTCTTCTTAAAATAGGTCAATGTCATCTTGAAGCTTTCCCTTGCCTTTGTGGTCTTGTGGTAGAAGGCAATCTTGTGAGCTCATTCCTTCGGAAGGAGTGGACTTCTCCTCTTGGGGAACAAACTTGGGAGTGGGATATGGACCTTCTTCCCAAACATCACCGTTGACGTTGAAGTAGCCAACACCTTGTTTCTTCCGATGTCCTCCTTGATTGTGCACAATTTCCTAAAATTGCTTACTTCCGGATAGACTCTTTAAGACACCTCTCTCTATAATCCCTTTCAATAGATCATTTTCTTCTCAAGTGTAACTTGGCTAAGAGAATCGTTAATGGAATCAATAGAGCTACTAGCAACAATATTATTGGATTTTGCTTTAGTGTTGTTGTTACTAGATGAAGAAACCTTCTTGTCTTTGTTACTAGTGTTTCTGGGTTTAACTTGTGGAACAAAGTTCGACAAGAGTAATCGTTTGGCTAGATAAGAAGAACTCTTCGTTTGAAGATCATCATTGATTGCTTTTAAGAACTCATGCTCTTGCTCCAAGTTGAGATTCTCGAAGCGTAGCATCTCATGGGTTCTTGCAAGATCTCTGTGATCTTCTAGAGTAGTTTCATGACCTAACTTAAGAGTTTTTAATTCTTGAGTTAGTCGTTCAATTTCTTTCTTATCATCGTCATTCAATTTCTCTTGACTAGCATGATAAATAGCAAGTTCATTTTCAGTGCATTCACTAGCTTTATTTAGAAGCAAGTCATCTTCTGCTGACAAGTCATCCTCATCACTATTGAAATCAAGATACTCAGGGTGTGATACCTTGGGGCCTTCAGCCATGAAGCAGTTTCTGACTCCCTCATTTGGTGAATCAAATAAGTCAAAGTTGTTGGTGGAAACAAGCACAATTCCGGTAACACCTTCATCTTGACTATAGTTAGAGTTGGAGTGATAGCTTCTCTCGGAGTGGTGATCAGACTCGGACCCAGAGACCCATTCACCAACAAGATCTTGATGTCTTCTTCTTGAACTGCTCTTGGTGTATTTGCACTTCTTCTCTGATTCCTTGCCTCTCCGTGAGTGTCTTCGTTAATAGTGATCTTCTCTACTACTTCTCTCTCTATGAGGTGACTCATCTCTTGAGCTTCGTCTTCGAGGTGACTCATCTCTTGAACTTCGTCTTCGAGATGACTCTTCTCTTCGTTTGTAGGGAGCCGAGCACTCATTTGAGTAGTGTCCGTGCTTCCCACAATTGTAGCAGTTTTGGTCACGACATGATGAACGCTTCTCATCATGTCTTGAACTTGAGCATCTATTTTTGCCTCTACTCTTGTAGAACTTGTTGAATTTTCTGACCATGAGGCTTATTTCTTCATCGGTTACAAGATTGTCTTTTGAAGTAGCGGGAGCATCACATGAAGCTTTATAAGCACCGTTCGACTTGTTGTGCAGCTCATCTTGGTCCTTGAGTGACATCTCATGAGCAACAATCCTACCAATGAATTTAGTTGGCTTGAGATCTTTATAATTTGGCATCATTTGGAACAATGTGCACACTATGTCATACTTGCCATCAATAGCCCTAAGTATCTTCTTGATGATGAATTTTTCGGTCATCTCTTCGCTTCGTAAGCCGGCAATCTCATTGGCGATGAGAGCTAGCCTAGAGTACATTTCAGTAACTCCTTCACCATCCTTCATCTTCAACTTGTCAAGCTCACTTTGAAGCACATCCAACTTAGATTCCCTGACAGAATCAGTATCTTTGTGCATATCAACCAAAGTATCCCAAATTTCTTTTGCATTCTCAAGACGGCTGATTTTGTTGAAATCTTCGGGGCCAAGGCAGTTGAAGATGATATCGTAGGCTTGAGCATTAAGTTGCAACATTTTTAGTTCATCAGTTGTCACATCACGATCTGGTTCATGCCCTTCTCCAAAGAAGTTACCTTGCACACCAACACGTATAACAACCCAAACATGAGGATTAAATCCAAGTATATGCATTTTCATTTTATGCTTCCAACTAGCAAAATTAGTTCCATCGAAGTAAGGACCTCTACGATGATAATTTCCCTCACTAGATGCCATACTCTCCTAGGTTGCTAAACCAATGAAATGGAGACCAAAGCTCTGATACCACTGGTAGGATAGAAAGTATGTCTAGAGGGGGTGATTAGACTACTTGACAAGATAATTTTTTTGCCTTTTCCCAATTTTACTTGAGAGGCAGCTATGACAGTTATAACAAATCATGTACACCCTACACATGCAGTTCTAATAGTATAGCAGCGGAAAGTAAACATGCAAGTGTAAAGTACAGGAGTAAGCTTGGGAGATCAAATGCATGAGGTTGACACGACGATTTTTGCCATGGTTCCGATAGGTGGCGCTATCATACATTCATGTTAGTGGAGACTTCAAACCATGGAGGGTAACAGATGCGGGAGTTCATGGAGGGCTCCACCCATGGAGGGTCCACAAAGAAACGGCCTTGTCTATCCCACCACGGCTTACGTCCACGGAGGACTGGCCTTACTCATGGTAGATCTTCACCAAGTAGGCGATCTCCTTGCCCTTACAAACATCTTGGTTGAACTCCACAACACGAAGTAGGAGTCTCTCAAGCGACACCTAACCAATCTAGGAGGCACCACCCTCCAAAAGGTAATAGATGGGGTAGATCAATGAACTCCTTGCTCTTGTGATTCTAAAGATAGTCTCCTCAACACAAATCACTCTCTCACATAATATGCATGGGTAGGAGAGGTTGATTTGGTGGAAAGCAGTTTGGGGAGGCTAGAGATCAAGTTTAAAATGATTGGATTGTAATATCTTGGTCTCAACACATGAGTAGGTGGTTCTCTCAAAAAATGGATCTGGAAGTGAAGTGTGTGTTCTGAGTGCTTCTCCCACGAATGAGAGGTGGGTCAAGGGGTGGCACATTCGCGGGAGACTATCTTGACTTGATCTTCCCCGGCAACGACGCCGGAAATTCCTTTTGATGTGTGCTAGAACTACATCGGTATTTCCCCAAAGAGGAGGGGATGATGTAGTATAGCGACGATAGGTATTTCCCTCAGTGATGATACCAAGGTTATCGAACCAGTAGGAGAACCTCCTCACACCACGTAAACAACACCTGCACACAAATAACAAATACTCGCAACCCGACGTGTTAAAGGGGTTGTCAATCCCTTTCGGGTACGACGCCTCAAGATATGCAAATAACATGAGGTAAAAGTGGTACATAGGATAAATAGATCGCGGAACAAATAAAATGCAGCAAAGAATTTTTGTATCTTTGGTTTAATAGATCTGAAAAGAGACAATAGATTGCAAAGGCAAATATGATGAAAAGAGACCTGGGGGCCGTAGGTTTCACTAGTGGCTTCTCTTGAGAAAAATAGCAAACGGTGGGAAAACAATTACTGTTGGGCAATTGATAGAACTTCAAATAATCATCACGATATCGAGGCAATGATCATTATATAGGCACCACGTCCAAGATTAGTAGACCGATTCCTGCCTGCATCTACTACTATTACTCCACACATCGACCGCTATCCAGCATGCATCTAGTGTATTAAGTTCATGGGAAAACGGAGTAATGCAATAAGAATAATGACATGATGTAGACAAGATCTATATATGTAGAAATAGACCCCACCTTGTTATCCTTAATAGCAACAATACATACGTGTCGTTTCCCTTTCTGTCACTGGGATCATGCACCGTAAGATCGAACCCATCACAACGCACCTCTTCCCATTGCAAGATAAACATATCAAGTTAGCCAAACAAACCCCAAATATCAGAGAAGAAATATGAGGCTATAATCAATCACGCATATAAAGATCAAAGAAGACTCAAATAACTTTCATGGATAAAAACATAGATCTGATCATAAACTCAAAGTTCATCTGATCCCAACAAACACACCGCAAAAAGACTTACATAATATGAATCTCCAAGAGACCATTGTATTGATAATCAAGAGAGAGAGAGAGAAAGGAACCCATCTAGCTACTAACTATGGACATGTAGGTCTACAAAGAACTACTCACGCATCATCAAAGAGGCACCAATGGACATGATCAACCCCTCTGTAATGGTGTTTAGATTGGGTCTGGTGTTTCTGGACTCTGCGGCGGCTGGAATTGATTTTTGTCCCCCTTCTTAGGGTTTCTGGAATATTGGGATATTTATAGAGCAAAAAAGCGGTGCGGGAGGCCAACGAGGAGGGCACAACCCACCGGGGAGTGCATGGGCCCCTAGGCACGTCCTGGTGGGTTGTGCTCCCATCGGAGCTTGATACGTCTCCATCGTATCTACTTTTCCAAACTCTTTTGCCCATGTTTTGGACTCTAATTTGCATGATTCGAATGGAACTAACCTGGACTGACACTGTTTTCAGAAGAATTGCCTTGGTGTTATTTTTGTGTAGAAATCAAAGTTCTCCAAACGTCCTGAAAATTTACGGAGATCATTTTTGGAAAATATGAAAAATATCTGCGCCAAGTTCCACCTAAGGGGGTGGGCCAGTGGGCCACAAGCCCTGGCTCCGCCACTCCCTGGTGGCGGTGGGTAGGCTTGTGGGGCCCACACGGCTCTACCACCCCCAATCTCAGGTCTATAAGTTCCCTTTCATCCCAGAAAAAATAAAAAGAGAAGTTTTCATCGCGTTTGCGATACGGAGGTGCCATCACCACCTGTTCTTCATCTGGAGGGCAGATCTGGAGTCTGTCTTTGGCTCCGGAGAGGGGAAATCGTTGCCATCGTCATCATCAACCTTCTTCCCTCTCCAATTCCATGAAGCTCTTTGTCGTTCGTGAGTAATCTATTCGTAGGCTCGCTGGGCGGTGATGAGTAGGATGAGATCTATCATGTAATCGAGTTAGTTTTGATGGGGATTGATCCCTAGTATCCACTATGTTCTGAGATTGATGTTGCTACTACTTTTCCATGCTTAATGCTTGTCACTAGGGCCCGAGTGCCATGATTTCATATCTGAAATTATTATGTTGTCACCAATATATGTGTGTTTTAGATCCGATCTTGCAAGTTGTAGTTACCTACTATGTGTTATGATCCAGCAACCCCGGAGTGACAATAACCGGCACCACTCCCGGTGATGACCATAGTTTGAGGAGTTCACGTGTTCACCAAGTGCTAATGCGTTGGTCCGGTTCTTTATTAAAAGGAGAACCTTAATATCCCTTAGTTTCCTTTTGGACCCCGCTGTCACGGGAGGGATGGACAATAGATGTCATGCAAGTTATTTTCCCTAAGCACGTATGACGACACACGGAATGCATGCCTACATCACATTGACGAACGGGAGCTAGCCACATATCTCTGTGTGTTATAATTGTTGCATGATGAATATCATCCAAACAAATCACCGACCCATTGCCTACGAGTTTGTCCTACTGCTGCTGTTACTTGTCTTGCTCTGCTGCTGTTACTACTGTTGCTGCTGCTGTTACTTGTCTTGCTCTGCTGCTGTTACTATTGTCGCTTGCTACTGTTGCTACTTGCTACTGCTGTCACTACTACTGTTCCTTGCCACTGTTATTGCTCGTTACACTACTGCTACCTGTTACAATTTTGGTTCGCTGGTCGTTGACGGGAACTGACAATTTCCGTCAACGAGGCAACTTGGCGCCATTGATACAATCGTTAGGAATAGTCTGCCATCAACAGATCGTTTCTAACACCGTTGTTATCATACTACTTTGTTGTTACTACTTTGCTTGCAGATACTAATCTTTCAGGTGTGGTTGAATCTGACAAATTCAGCTGCTAATATTCGAGAGTATTCTCTCACCTCCTATCTGGCTTACCAACAAGTTTGGGTCGAATACTCTACCCTCGAAAACTGCTACGATCCCACGTGTTGGTGGGCCGTCAACAACATTCTTCTAGTTTCGATTGCCGGAGAGTGCTAGCAGCATTCTTCTGGTGCCGTTGCAAGGGGAAGCACAGCTGACATCAAGCATTTTTCTGGCGCTGTTGCCGGGGAGGTATTGCTATATTCCCTGAGTCACTTGGGATTTATATCTGCTGATCACTATGAAGAATCTGAAAGATCCGAAGACCAAAGTCTTGCCCTCAACTACGAGGGGAGGTAAGGAATTGCCATCTAGCTCTGCACTTGATTCACCTTCAGTTCTGAGTAAGTTTGCGACATCACCTCCTGCTAGAAATCTTGATATGTCGCCTGTGCTTCATGATGCTTATGATGCTACTGCTAGAGATGCTATGCTTGATACTATGCCTGATGATGCTATGCTTGATACTGCTAAAGATACTATGCCTGATACTGCTATGCCTGATATTGCTAGAGATGCTATGCTTGATATTTCTAGAGATGCTATGCTTGATACTGCTAGATATGATATGCCTGATGATGCTATGCTTGATACTGCTAGATATACTACTTTGCCTGATGTTCCACTAGGGGTGTTCCTTGATGCTCATATTGTTAGAGTTACTGCCAATGCTCGTGATGCTTCTAAAACTGTCGATACTATTGAGATAGAACCTGCTTTTGCTCCTGCTAGATCTAGCTCTCCTAGATATGAATTGCCTGATATACCTAAGGGTTACGTTATGGAGGGAGAGATAGCTGAGGATTTTCTTGCGTGTAAGGATGCCTATGACGCTGAGAAATTACTTGTCAAGTGGAAGGAAAAATCTCTGAAAGCTAAGATGAAATACGACCCGAAGTTTGCCACTTCACCTATCTTTTTCACTGATAAGAATTATGAATTCTCTGTCCATCCTGAGATAATCTCTCTAGTCGAATCTGATCCTTTTCACAGTTATGAGTCTGAGACGGTCGTAGCCCCATCTTGCCAAACTACACGATATAGCCACCCTTTTCACTAATGAGGAGAAGATCCGTCACTATTATATCCTTAAGTTGTTTCCTTTCTCTCTAAAGGATGACGCTAAAGCCTGGTTCACCTCTCTTGCTCCTGGATGTGTGAGTAGTCCCCAGGAGATGGTCTATTACTTCTGTGAGAAATATTTCCTTGCCCATAAGAAGCAAGTTGCCTTGTAGGAAATATACAACTTTGCTCAACTCCAAGAAGAGAGTCTTCCACAAGCCTGGGGGAGGCTCGTCCAGCTACAGAATGCTTTGCCCAATCACCCTCTTAAGAAGAACGAGATACTTGATATCCTCTGTAACGGACTTACCGATGCCTCTAGAGACCACCTAGATAGTTGTGCCGGTTGTGTTTTTAGGGAACAAACTATAGAACAAGTTGAGACCCTACTGAATAACATCTTGATCAACGATAATGCTTGGACTATTTCCGAACCACCACCTAAGCCAACTCCGAAGAAAAGAGGCATTCTATTCCTCAGTCCCAAAGATATGCAAGAAGCCAAGAAATCTATGCAAGAGAAAGGCATTAGATCTGAAGATGTAAAAAATCTACCACCTATCAAAGAGATCCATGGTCTCGTTAACCCGATACAGGTAGTAGAAGTGAATTCTCTGTGTAGGTTTGATGAGAGTGATATTCCTTTCACAAACCTGCTAGCCTATGCTTTGATGAATTTGACAACTTTGTTGCCAAACAACAGAGTTCCAATGATTATGTTAGTAGACATCTCGAACAAAGTACTCGTATGCTTAGCCATTTAAGTGCTTGTGTAGACAGAAATGTCAATGATCTAAAGCTTCTGAGTAAACATGCCTCTATGATTACTACTCAGGTAGAACAAGTACTTAAAGCTCAGAATGATTTGCTCAATGAATTAAATGACAACTCTGTCAGAGTCATTACTAGAGGAGGCAAAATGACTCAGGAACCTTTTTATCCTGAAGGTCATCCTAAGAGAATTGATCAAGATTCTCAAGGAACCAATGCTGATACACCCAGTCATCCTAAGGAGAAGAAGGATGATAGAAACCTACATGCCAGTTCACCAAATACTGTCACACCTGAAGAACCTAATGATATTTCAGCGTCTGATGCAGAAACACAATCTGGTGATGAACATGAACCTGGTAACAATATGGACAGTGATGTTCATAATAATGCTCAACCTAGCAATGATGAGGATGTGGAGATTGAACCTACGGTTAATCCTGATAACCCACAACCTAAGAAATACAATAAGAATGACTTCACTGCTAGGAAGCATGGTAAAGAAAGGGAGCCATGGGTTCAGAGACCTATGCCCTTCCCTCCTAAGCCATCCAAGAAAAAGGATGATGAGGATTTTGAGTGTTTTGTTGAGATGATAAGACCCATCTTTCTGCAGATGCCATTAACTGATATGCTCAAGATGTCTCCGTATGCCAAGTACATGAAAGATATTGTGACTAATAAACGGAAGATACCGGATCTTGAGATCTCCACCATGCTTGCCAACTACACTTTCAAAGGTGGAACTCCTAAGAAACTTGGTGATCCCGGAGTGCCCACTATACCTTTCTCCATTAAAGGAAACTACATAAGAACTGCCTTATGTGACCTTGGAGCCGGTGTTAGTGTTATGCCGCTCTCTCTTTATCGTAGGCTTGAATTGGATAAGTTGACACCCATTGAAATTTCTCTACAGATGGCCGACAAATCAACTGCTTTCCCTATCGGCATTTGCGAGGATGTGCCTATTGTGGTTGCTAATACCACTATCTTAACAGACTTTGTTATCTTGGATATTCCCGAGGACGATGCCATGGCTGTTATCCTCGGAAGACCCTTTTTAAACACTGCAGGGGCTGTTATAGATTGCAACAAAGGCAATGTCACTTTCCATGTCAACGGTAATGAGCACACAGTGCACTTTCCGAAGAAACGATATCAAGTACATTGCATCAATGCTATCGAAAAGACTTCATCAATTCTTATTGGGAGCTTTGAATGCCCTATTCCTCGTGTCAAGATGAAGTATGATTTGCTTGTTGGGGAGATACATATCCCCATTGAAGTGACTTAGTGGCTATCAGAAAATTCTCCTTCTCTCTTGAGATTCGAGAAGGTTTTGTCATGAGGACTTGATCAACCCCATTGACGGATTTCTTTCGATGACCATGAAACGGATGAATCAAAGAGTCACATACCTCTGTTTCAAGCTTTCATTTTCTTTTGCTTAGAAGAAAAATGATAGAATTAATTTAGCTTTTCTTGTTTTCTGTTTTAGCGTCCCAGAGAAAAATACCTCGAAAATAAAAGTCCTCCGATGGTCTTGAAATTTAGTATGATTTTTTCTGGAATTTTTGAAAATTACTCGGACTGAGAGCTGGCCTGGGGGCCAGACCAGTGGGCCACAAGCCCTGCCACCGCCACCCACCCCTGGTGGCGGAGTGCAAGCTTGTGGGGGCCACAAGGACCCCCTCCACTCATTCCAGCTCCCAGCCTCTTCTTCCACCTCCAGAAAAAATTATTTCGCAGCTCAAACCTGTGTTCTTTCTCGTTTGGCTGTGATTTTCGATCTCCTTGCTCAAAGCACCATTCTCCGAACTGTTTTGGGGAAATTACTCTTTGGTAAGTGACTCCTCCATTGTTCCAATTAGTTTTTGCTCTAGTGCTTTATCCTTCGCGTATTGTTGCTACCTTGGTGACCATGTTCTTGAGCTAGAAATGTTGATTTTAGCTGGTCCCAAGTAGTTTTAGCGCGTGATACGGTCTCTAGGCACTAGTAAGAGTAGTTGCTACAAGGTGCGGTGGGTCTTCATTCACTTTTCTCTTGAACTTCAGAAATTTCAGCAAAAGGAAATTATGTTCAGGAGGAAGTTTGATGGTGGTTCCTCAAGTAAGAAGGGTCCTCGTCTTTATTTTTGGGAGCCCGAACCTTTTCAACTAAGGGACGCACCGGTACAACCATGTGAATGGCCTTCCGATGAGTTCATGATCGAAGCAGGTTTCAAGGATGAGTTTGATACACTTGTCCGCAATGTCGGGTTAGAAGAATTCCTCTCAGATAAATGTGAACAGTATGCTATGCTCACTGCCTCTGTCGTGCGTAGATTTAAATTTCAGTTGGTCGTGACTCATCCATACTGCTTGATCTGTACGATAAATCCTATACCGTGGATTTGGAGGATTTCAATAGGATTTGCAAGATACCCGATGGGGTAGTATTAATGATCCTTCTAAGTCTTCGGTCAGAGACTTTGTCTCTAGTATAACTGTTGGAGAAACCAAAGATATCACGCAAGCCACCATAGGAAGCATCCATTTCCCTGCCTTGCACTACCTTGCCCTCTTCATAGGTAGGTGTATTAATGGCAAGGGTGCACATTGTCACCTATGCGCTTCTGAAGAGCGCAGTAACAGGTGACAAGAGCTTCAATATGGGAGCTATAGTAGCAAGGAGGCTGAATAAAAATGCCAATGAGGGGGATTTCTTTGGTGGAGTTTACGCTACACGCTTAGCAAATTTTCTTGGAGTATCCATCCGTCCAGAAGACCCTCCTCTCCGTACAGCCTACCTTGATTGTGTCGCTCTAACACGCTACCAGTACCTTGAGAGAGATCATGGATCCCTCCTATACCGCTTGATATTTAACCGGCAGCGTGTTTTCCATATTACCCTTCGTGCTCCTGCTTTCTTTGACTTTCAGGTACAACGAAGATACTACATAACCATAGGAGAGGCAGAGGAGTATGAGAGGGAGGCGACTGCTGCTCGACTTCGTGAGGCAGCTATTCAGGAAGTGGCTGCAACACTCCTGTATAACACCCATTATGACTTTGGGTTTCGCCAGGACCATCCATGGGAGTAGACCAAGCTAGGCCAAAAGCCTAAGCTTGGGGGAGTACGTGTTCTCACCGACATTACATTCATGCTTATGCTTTCCCTTTGTTAGCCGGTGTTTACACTTTGCCACTGTATTATCCATGCTAGTTTATTTTCGTATTCTTTTTTTTCTTGTTTTGTGTCCTTTTGAGAAAACCCAAAAAAGATTTTTCTTTTTTCTTTTGCTTGTTGGGAGCTTGCCCGTGTAAATAGCTTTCTTTTTATTTGTGTCAAGGTAGAAGATATTGGTTACAATATTTATTGGTTCTTGCATGCTTACCTGTTTAGCTTTCAAAGAGCCATATTACTTTGTCTTCTCCTTTGTGTTTGCCTGCAGATTCATCTTAGTCCAATGCGCTTATTATTGTTCACATCGTTCGATCGTGCAAGTGAAAGGCAATAATGATGATATATGATGAAGTGACTGAGACAGAAAAGCTGGTATGAACTCTATCTATTTTGTTTTTGTAAATATGACTAGCTTGTCGACCCAGATTTAGCTTTGTTGTGAGAGAACCAAGTTTGCAATGACAACTTAGAGATCATAGTTTCTGATGCCATGCTTATTTAGCTGAGAGCTTATAATGGTTTGTCTTGAATACCAACATAGATTTTGAGATGACTATGATGTAGTATGATAGGATGGTATTCTCCTTTGAATGTTTCAAGTGCCTTGACTTGGCGCATGTTCATGCATGTAGTTGAAACAAAATCAACATAGCCTCTATGATGTTCGTGTTCATGGTGAGTTATATCCTGTTCATGATTGCATTGAATGTTAGTCAAACTCATTACATCTTGATGACTGTTGTTGCTTTCTAGTTGGTCGCTTCCCAGTCTTTTGCTAGCCTTCATTTGTACTAAGCGGAATACTGCTTGTGCATCCACTTCCATAAACCCAAAAGTTTTTCCATGAGAGTCCACCATGCCTACCTATTTGCGGTATCTACCTGCCGTTCCAAGTAAATTTGCATGTGCCACTCTCTAAATCTTCAAGAAATAATCTGTTTTGCATGCCCGAACCGCTCATGTGGTGACAGAGGGCTATTGGTATCTTCCATGCTAGGAGTGTTATCTTTGACATGTGTTTATTCACTGTCATTCACGAGAAAGGGGCCGGTAATTGGAATGCCCAGTTCCACGCTTAAATCGAAAACATAACTGTAAAACAAGACTCCCCCCGGATTGATGTTAGTATGGGTGGTACCCGAGGATTCGGCTAGCCGTGGAGTGTGATTGATTGGTGGTGGGGGAGTTAAAACTTTACTTTTCTATTTGGGAACCGCCTATAGAATGAGTAGCATGGAAGATATTGAGAAATCTTGGTCATTGCGTTGACAATGAAAGCATGCCAATCAAAATTATTATCTCTGTTTTCAAAGCTTGAGCTCTGGCACCTCTGCAAATCAATGCTTCCCTCTGCGAAGGGCCTGTCTATTTATTTTCCTGTTGAGTCATCCTCCTCTTATATAAGCACCAATTAGAGAGCACCTCTGTCATTTTTATGATTTTCTTTTGATTGGTATTGAGTATGACTATGACTGAATCTTCGTTGCTATGAATTACAATGTTTAGTCAGCCCTTGATCTTTGAAAGTGCTCTGCATTTATGTTTTGCGGTCTCATAAAGAGCTAGCGAGATACCACCTATTCATATTGCTTCATGCTTGTTTTGATTGAAGTGTTGGTATTTGAAACTCATTATTATTTGCTCGTTAGTTGATTATGCCATTGATATTAGTTTACCGTGAGACCTTTGTGTCATTTGCTTATGTGGTTAACTTGTGATCTTGCTGAAATTCTGGTTATGCGTTAGACATAGTTGCAACAACAAGATCAAACAGAGTTTGTCAAAGTTTTTCTTTCTCTCTCAGTTTGTCAACTGAGTTGCCTGAGGACAAGCAAGGTTTTAAGCTTGGGGGAGTTGATACGTCTCCATCGTATCTACTTTTCCAAACTCTTTTGCCCTTGTTTTGGACTCTAATTTGCATGATTTGAATGGAACTAACCTGGACTGACGCTGTTTTCAGTAGAATTGCCTTGGTGTTATTTTTATGCAGAAATTAAAGTTCTCCAAACGTCCTGAAAATTTACGGAGATCATTTTTGGAAAATATGAAAAATATCTGCGCCAAGTTCCACCTGAGGGGGTGGGCCAATGGGCCACAAGCCCTGGCTCCGCCACCCCCTGGTGGCGGTGGGCAGGCTTGTGGGGCCCACACGGCTCTGCCGCCCCCCAATCTCAGGTCTATAAGTTCCATTTCGTCCTAGAAAAAATAAAAACAGAAGTTTTCGTCGCGTTTGCGATACGGAGGCGCCGCCACCACCTATTCTTCATCTAGAGGGCAGATCTGGAGTCTGTCTTGGGCTCTGGAGAGGGGAAATTGTCGCCATCGTCATCATCAACCTTCTTCCCTCTCCAATTCCATGAAGCTCTTTGTCGTTCGTGAGTAATCTATTCGTAGGCTCGCTGGGCGGTGATAAGTAGGATGAGATCTATCATGTAATCGAGTTAGTTTTGATGGGGATTGATCCCTAGTATCCACTATGTTTTGAGATTGATGTTGCTACTTTTTTGCCATGCTTAATGCTTGTCACTAGGGCCCGAGTGCCATGATTTCAGAATTGAAATTATTATGTTGTCACCAATATATGTGTGTTTTAGATCCGATCTTGCAAGTTGTAGTTACCTACTATGTGTTATGATCCGGCAACCCCGAAGTAACAATAACCGGAACCACTCCCGGTGATGACCATAGTTTCAGGAGTTCATGTGTTCACCAAGTGCTAATGCGTTGGTTCGGTTCTTCATTAAAAGGAGAACCTTAATATCCCGTAGTTTCCTTTTGGACCCCGCTGCCACGGGAGGGATGGACAATAGATGTCATGCAAGTTCTTTTCCCTAAGCACGTATGACGACACACGGAATGCATGCCTACATCACATTGACGAACGGGAGCTAGCCACATATCTCTCCGTGTTATAATTATTGCATGATGAATATCATCCAAACAAATCACCGACCCATTGCCTACGAGTTTGTCCTACTGCTGTTGTTACTTGTCTTGCTCTGCTGCTGTTACTACTGTTGCTGCTGCTGTTACTTGTCTTGCTCTACTGCTATTACTACTGTTGCTTGCTACTGTTGCTACTTGCTACTGCTGTTCCTTGCCACTGTTATTGCTCGTTACACTTCTGCTACCTGTTACAATTTTGGTTCGCTGGTCGTTGACGGGAACTGACAATTTCCATCAATGAGGCAACTTGGCGCCATTGATACAATCGTTAGGAATAGTCTGCCGTCAACAGAACGTTTCTGACACCGTTGTTATCATACTACTTTGATGTTACTACTTTGCTTGCAGATACTAATCTTTCAGGTGTGGTTGAATCTAACAAATTCAGCTGCTAATACTCGAGAGTATTCTCTCACCTCCTGTCTGGCTTACCAACAAGTTTGGGTCGAATACTCTACCCTCAAAAACTGCTACGATCCCACGCGCTGGTGGGCCGTCAACAACATTCTTCTAGTTTCGATTGCCGGAGAGTGCTAGCAGCATTCTTCTGGTGCCGTTGCAAGGGGAAGCACAACTGACGTCAGAGCTCCCCTCAGGTGCGTTCCTAGCCCACTGGATGTCTTGTGGCCCAAAAAATCCGCAAAAAGTTTCGCTGCGTTTGGACTCCATTTGGTATTGATTTCCTGCGATGTAAAAAACATGCAGAAAACAGCAACTGGCACTGGGCACTATGTCAATAGGTTAGTACCAAAAAATGATATAAAATGACTATAAAATGATTGTTAAACATCCAAGAATGATAATATAAAAACATGGAACAATCAAAAATTATAGATACGTTGGAGACGTATCAGCATCCCCAAGCTTAATTCCTACTCGTCTTCGAGTAGGTAAATTTTAAAAACAAAAAAATTGATGTGGAATAGTGCCTAACATGTTCATGACATTTCTTTTCTTTATAGCATGGACATTTGTACTTTTATATGGTTCAAAGCAATAGTCTAGTTTTGACATGAAGACTTTAATACTCAAGCATACCAACAAGCAACCATGTCTTTCAAAATATCAACACTAAAGCAAGTTATCCCTAGCCCATTATGCTCAATCATTGATCCATTCATGAAACACACTCGAATATTGGCTACACCCAATGCTCAAATACGATCATAGTGCCCCTTATTTGGTGCTTTATGAGAGAAGATGGAGACTTGCTATCTCTTGAGCTTGCGTTGGTATTTCCCTTGAAGAGGAAAGGGTGATGCAGCAAAGTAGCGATAAGTATTTCCCTCAGTTTGAGAACCAAGGTATCAATCCAGTAGGAGTATCAAGATGAGGCACCAATGTAGCTGCGCAAAAACAAACAAACCTGCACCCAACGCTATAAAGGGGTTGTCAATCCCTTCACGATTATTTGCAAGGTGAGATCTGAAGGTGAAAAGTGCAACAAAGTATTTTCGGTATTTTTGTAGGTCTGAATATATGATGTGAAGTAGATCTGGGGGCCATAGTGTTCACTAGAGGCTTCTCTCATGATAGCTAGTATTACGGTGGGTGAATGAATTACGGTCGAGCAATTGATAGAATCGCGCAAAGTCATGACGATATCTAAGGCAATGATCATACATATAGGCATCACGTCCGAGACAAGTAGACCAATATTGTCTGCATCTACTACTATTACTCCACACATCGACCGCTATCCAACATGCATCTAGTGTATTAAGGTCATAACAAACGGAGTAACGCCTTAAGCAAGATGACATGATGTAGAAGGATAAATTCATGTAGTATGATATAAACCCCATCTTTTTACCCTTGATGGCAACAACACGATGCGTGCCTCGCTACCCTTTCTGTCACTGGGTGAGGACACCGCACGGTATGAACCTAAAACCAAGCACTTCTCCCATTGCAAGAATTATAGATCAAGTTGGCCAAATGAAACCCATAACTCGAAGAGAATTACAAGGATACGAAATCATGCATATAAGAGATTAGAGGAGACTCAAATAATATTCATAGATAATCTGATCATAAATCCACAATTCATCGGATCTCGACAAACATACCAGAAAAGAAAGTTACATCGGATAGATCTCCATGAAGATCATGGAGAACTTTGTATTGAAGATCCAAGAGAGAGAAGAAGCCATCTAGCTACTAGCTATGGACCCGAAGGTCTGTGGTGAACTACTCACGCATCATCAGAGAGGTAATGGTGTTGATGAAGAAGCCCTCCGTGTCCGAATCCCCTTCCGGCAGGGCACCAGAACGGTCCCCAGATGGGATCTTGCGGAGACAGAAGCTTGCGGCGGCAGAAAAGTATTTTTGTGGCTCACTTCTTTGGTTTCAAAAATTTAGAGAATTTATAGGAGAAAGAGGTAGGGAAAAGGAGGCATGTGGGGCCCACAAGCCTGCCAGGCGCCCCCCCTAGGGCGCGCCTAGGGGGCTTGTGATCTCCCACGAGGTCTCCTGCCTTGGTTCTCAAGTCCCGTGCGTATCTTCTGTTATGGAAAAAATCATCCTGCAGGTTTTTTCCGTTTGGACTCCGTTTAATATTCTTTTCTGAAAAAGGTCAAAAACACGTAAAAATAGAAACTGGCACGAGGCACTGAGTCAATAGGTTAGTCCCAAAAAAGATATAAAATAGCATATTCATGCATATAAAAATCCAAAGTTGACAAGATAATAGCATGGAACCATCAAAAATTATAGATACGTTGGAGACGTATCAAGCATCCCCAAGCTTAACTCCTTCTCGTCCTCGAGTAGAGAAGTGATAAAGATCGAATTTTTGATGTGGAATGCTACCTAACATATTTGTTCTTTGTAACTTATTTCTTGTGGCATGAATGTTCAGATCCATTAGATTCAAAACAATAGTTTACTATTGACATGAAAACAATAATACTTTAAGCATACTAGCAAGGTAATCATGAACTTTTGAAATAAAAAGGCCATAGAAAGTTATCCCTACAAAATCTTATAGTCTGGCTATGCTCCATCATGCCCACACAACGAATTTAAATCATCCACAACCCCGGTATTGGCCAAGTAATTGTTTTCGCACTCTTACTTTCTCAAACTTTCTCAACTGTCACGCAATACATGAGCGTGAGCCATGGATATAGCACTATAGGTGGAATAGAGTGTGGTGGAGGTTGTGAGGCAAAAAGGAGGAGACGGTCACATCGACTCGGCGTATCAATGGGCTATGGAGATGTCCATCAATAGATATCAATGTGAATGAGTAGGGATTGCCATGCAACGGATGCACTAGAGCTTTAAGTGTATGAAAGCTCAAAAAGAAAACTAGTGGGTGTGCACCCAACTTGCTTGCTCACGAAGACCTAGGGCTATTTTGAGGAAGCCCATCATTGGAATATACAAGCCAAGTTATATACTGAAAATTCTCACTAGTATATGGAAGTGACAAAACAAGAGACTCTCTATCATGAAGAACATGGTGCTATTTTGAAGCACAAGTGTGGAAAAAGATAGTAGCATTGTCCCTTCTCTCTTTTTCTCTCATTTTTTGTTTGGGATCTTTGGCCTCTTTTTTTATATATATATTTTTTTGGTGGAAATCTTTGGCCTCTCCTTTTTTTATTTCCTCACATGGGACAATGCTCTAATGATGATGACCATCACACTTTTATTTACTATAAACTCAATACTTAGAACAACGATGACTCTATATGAAATGCCTCCGGCAGTGTACCAGGATGTGCAATGATCTAGCTTAGCGTATGACGTTGAAACATCTCACAAGCTATCTTACGATCATGCAATGGCAATATGAAAGAAACGACACATGCCATGAGACAGAACAGTGGGAGTTGCATGGCAATATATCTCGGAATGGCTATGAAAATGCCATAATATGTAGGTTTGGTGGTTGTTTTGAGGAAGGTATATGGTGGGTTTGTGCACCGGCGAAAGTTGTGCGGCACTAGAGATGCTAGAAATGGTGGAAGGTGAGAGTGCATATATACCATGGACTCACATTAGTCATGAAGAACTCATATACTTATTGCGAAAGTTTTATAGTAATCGAAACAAAGTGCTAAACGCATACTCCTAGGGGAAGGGTTGGTAGGTGTTAACCATCGCGCGATCCCGACCGCCACACAAAGGATGACAATCAATAAATCAATTATGCTCCGACTTCCTAACATAGCGGTTCACCATACGTGCATGCTACGGGAATCACTAACCTCAACACAAGTATTTCTAGATTCACAACACCCTACTAACATAACTCTAATATTACCATATCCATATCTCAAAACTAATTGTGAGGAATCAAACTTCTCTTACTAATCAATGCACTTGAATATGGAAGTTTTTATTATATCCTCTTTGGATGCCTATCATATTTAGGACTAATTTCATAACACACGCCAATTACCAAGTTACTTAGAGAGAGCACTTTCAAAATGATATAAGTGAAGATCGAGAGTTTTTATTTCTACAAAATATGACACCGTCGTGCTCTAAAAGGATTTAAGTGAAGAACTAGAGCAAAATTATCTAGCTCAAAAGATAAAAGTGAAGCACATGCGAGCTAAATTGCCTAACTCAAAAGATATAAGTGAAGCTCATTGAGTATTCTAACAAATTCACGATCAGTGCATGTCCTTCTCAAAAAGGTGTGTAGCAAGGATGATTGTGAAAAAACAAAAAGCAAAGACTCCTATTATACACGACGCTCCAAGCAAAACACATATCATGTGGTGAATAAAAATATAGCTCCAAGTAACGTTACCGATGGATTGAAGACAAAAGAGGGGATGCCTTCCCGGGGCATCCCCAAGCTTAGGCTTTTTGGTGTCCTTGAATTTGGCTTGGGATGTCTTGGGCATACCCAGGCTTAAGCTCTTTCCACTCTTTATTCCATTTTCCATGAGAATATCACCCAAAACTTGAAAACTTCACAACACAAAACTTAAACAAAAACTTGTGATATCATTAGCATAAGAAAACAAACCACCAACTCTTTAGGTACTGTGGTGAACTTGATTTCCATTTGGATTTCTGTTATATTACTGTATTCTCACTTTCCCATGGCTAGTACCCCCGATACTAACCATAGTTTCATCAAAGTAAGCAATCAACACAACAAAAACAGAATCTGTCAAAAACAGACCACTCTGTAGCAATCTGTATACTTCGTACACCTCTGGTATCCCAAAAATTCTGAACAATTATGAAAATTAGGGTAATTCTCATATCAATCAGAAGAAAAAATAATCAACTCAAAAGCTCTTTCTGGATAGGAATTAAAAATAATTTTGTGAGCGTGAAGTTTCTGTCTTTTTCAGCATGATCAAACAACTATCACCAAAACTAATCATAAAGGTTCTACTTGGCACAAACATTAACTAAAACATAAAAAAAACACAATAATAACAGAATCATGATGGTGTGGACTCAACAAAATAGAAAGTGAAAAGCAAAAATAAATTTATTCATTGGGTTGCCTCCCAAGAAGCGCTATCGTTTAACGCCCTTAGCTAGGCATTGATAATTCAATGATGCTCACATAAAAGATAGCAATCGGACACGAAGAGAACATCATGAAACATGTGACAAACATATCTAAGTCTAACATACTTCCGATGCATAGGCATTTTATAGGAAAACAAATTATCAAGACAAGCAATAACTACCATATGCAAGGAAGAAGAAAGAGACAATATCAATCTCAACATAACGAGATGTAATTTAGTAACATGAAAGTTTATACCACAATATTTTCGTGTCTCATAATAATTACATGTGGGATCATATTCAAATTCAACAATATAACTATCACATAGGATATTCTTTTCAAGATCCACATGCATGCAAAGTTGACGCTCTTCAAAAATAGTGGGATTATCATCAACTAAAGTCATGACTTCTCCAAACCCACTTTCAATCTTATTGCAAACATTATTACCAATATCATATTCATCATGAGGCTTAAACAAATTTTCAAGATCATAAGAAAAATCGTCACCCCAATCCTGATCATTGCAACAAGTGGTGGACATAGCAAAACTAGCATCCCCAAGCTTAGGGTTTTGCATATTTTTAGTATGATTGTCATTAATAGAATTTATAGTGAAACCATTGCAATCATGCTTTTCATTCAAGGAGCCCTCGTGAATCACTTCATAAATTTCTTCATCACAATTTTCAGATTCACGCATCTCAAGCAAAACTTCATAAAGATAATCTAGTGCGCAAAACACACTAGCAATTGGTTCAACATAATTGGATCTCTTAAAGAGATTAGCAAGTGGATGAGGATCCATATCAATAGATACTTAGCAAGCAAAGATGCAAGCATATTGAAGGCACATAGCACACAAGCAAAGGAAAGGAAAACGAAAAAGGCAAATATTTTTGTAAATTTCGTTTTTTTTAGAAGTGGGGGAGAGGAAAACGAGAGGCAAAAGGAAAATAATGTAAATGCAAGAGATGAGTTTGCGATAGTTACTTGGTATGCTTCACTTGAATACTCCCCGGCAACGGCGCCAGAAATCCTTCTTGCTACCTCTTGAGCTTGCATTGGTTTTCCCTTGAAGAGGAAAGGGTGATGCAGCAAAGTAGCGATAAGTATTCCCCTCAGTTTGAGAACCAAGGTATCAATCCAGTAGGAGTATCAAGATGAGGCACCAATGTAGCTACGCAAAAACAAACAAACCTGCACCCAATGCTATAAAGGGGTTGTCAATCCCTTCACGATTACTTGCAAGGTGAGATCTCAAGGTGAAAAGTGCAACAAAGTATTTTTGGTATTTTTGTAGATCTGAATATATGATGTGAAGTAGACCTGGGGGCCATAGTGTTCACTAGAGGCTTCTCTCATGATAGCAAATATTACGATGGGTGAACGAATTGTTGTCGAGCAATTGATAGAATCGCGCAAAGTCATGATTATATCTAAGGCAATGATCATACATATAGGCATCACGTCCAAGACAAGTAGACCGATATTGTCTGCATCTACTACTATTACTCCACACATTGACCGCTATCCAGCATGCATCTAGTGTATTAAGTTCATAACAAACGGAGTAATGCCTTAAGCAAGATGACATGATGTAGAAGGATAAATTCATGCAATATGATATAAACCCCATATTTTTACCATTGATGGAAACAACACGATGCGTGCCTCGCTACCCTTTCTGTCACTGGGTGAGGACACCGCACGGTATGAACCCAAAACCAAGCACTTCTCCCATTGCAAGAATTATAGATCAAGTTGGCCAAACGAAACCCATAACTCGAAGAGAATTACAAGGATACGAAATCATGCATATAAGAGATCAGAGGAGACTCAAATAATATTCATAGATAATCTGATCATAAATCCACAATTTATCGGATCTCGACAAACACACCGCAAAAGAAAGCTACATTGGATAGATCTCCATGAAGATCATGGAGAACTTTGTATTGAAGATCCAAGAGAGAGAAGAATCCATCTAGCTACTAGCTATGGACCCGAAGGTCTATGGTGAACTACTCACGTATCATCGGAGAGGCAATGGTGTTGTTGAAGATGCCCTCCGTGTCCGAATCCCCCTCCAGCAGGGCACCAGAACGGTCCCCATATGGGATCTTGTGGAGACAGAAGCTTGCTGCGGCGGAAAAGTATTTTCGTGGCTCTCTTCTTTGGTTTCGGGAATTTAGAGAAGTTATAGGTGAAATAGGTAGGGCAAAGGAGGCACGTGGGGCCCACAAGCCTGCCAGGCGCCCCCCTAGGGCGCGCCTAGGGGGCTTGTGATCTCCCATGAGGTCCCCTGCCTTGGTTCTCAAGTCCCCTGCGTATCTTCTGTTATGGAAAAAATCATCCCACAGGTTTTATTCCGTTTGGACTCCGTTTAATATTATTTTCTGAAAAAGGTCAAAAACATGGAAAAAATAAAAACTGGCACGAGGCACTGAGTCAATAGGTTAGTCCCAAAAAAGATATAAAACAGCATATTCATGCATATAAAACATCCAAAGTTGACAAGAAATAGCATGGAACAATCAAAAATTATAGATACATTGGAGATGTATCAAGACTCAAATTCAAAATATAAATTGCATAAGTAAAAGAAAGGCCCTTCGCAGAGATAAGTAGGGATTTGTAGAGGTGCCAAAGCTCAAAGCAAAGATTGGGAGATAAAAACATTTTGGAAGTCATACTTTTCCCACCAACGAAAATGACTTAGAGCTCCCAACACTTTCTATGCTAGATACATCATAGTCGGTTCCCAAATAGAAAATAAAGTTTATTCCTTTTTCCACCATTACTTTCACTTTCCATGGCTTGTCCGTATCCACGGGTACCCTCCATACCAACACTTTCCAAGGAATTTATTATTTGACAACAAAAGGTAAATTCTTTTTTTCATTTCGGGACTGGGCATCCCTAATACCTTTGTCGTACTCTCGTGCAATGACAAGTGAATAAACACTCATCGTGAGAATAACACATCTAGCATGGAAAATATTGGCCACCCCTCACCACCTCGCGAGCGGTAGAGCACACAAAAGAGAAATTTATTTTGAAAGTTAGAGATGGCACATACAAATTTTCTTAGAACGGCATGGAAATACCGCATATAGGTAGGTATAGTGGACTCATATGGCAAAACTGGTTTAAAGGGTTTTCGATAAACAAGTAATGATCATACTTAGTGCAAAATGAAGGCTAGCAAAAAGATTGAGAAGCGACCAACCAAGAAACGAAAAATCTCGTACCCACGCATTAAGCATAAGTAACACCGAATAATGCACCACAAGTAGGATATAAATTTCATTGCATAACTATTGACTTTCATGCTTTCATAGGGAATCACAAACCTTAACATCAATATTCTCACTAAAGCACAATTACTCATCAACATGACTCACATATCATATCGTCATATCTCAAAACCATTACTAAGAATCAAGTTTATTTTTTCCAATCATCTTCATGAAAGTTTTTATTATATCCTCCTTGGATATCTATCACTTTGGGACTATTTTCATATGTTGCTTTTGATAATCTCAAACAAATTTAAGTGAAGAACATGAGCATAATTTTTCTTTCTCTCAAAATAATCTAAGTGAAGCAAGAGAGAATTTCTTAAAAAATGTACTAACTCCCAAATAAATTTAAGTGAAGCATGCGAGCATTTCTTCAAAAATAACAAATCACACCGTGCTCAAAAAGATATAAGTGAATTACTAGAGCAAATCCATGGCTCTAAAAATTTAAGTGAAGCATAGGAGCAAGCATAGCATAATTTTTGGCTCTCTCAAAAAGGTGTGTCCAGCAAGGATTCAAGACTCATATCATACAAGACGCTCCAACAAAAATTCATAATATGTGACAAATAAAATATAGTTTCAAGTAAAATACTGATGGTTGTTAGAAGAAAGAGGGGATGCCACTCGGGGGCATCCCAAGCTTAGTTGCTTGCTACTTATTGAATATTATCTTGGGGGTGCCTTGGGATTCCCCAAGCTTAGACTTTTGCTAATCCTTATTCCTTCATCCATCGTAAGATCACCGAAATCTTGAAAACTTCAATCACACAAAATTCAACAAAACCTTCGTGAGATCCGTTAGTATAAGAAAGTAAACCACTACTATAAGTATTGTTGCAAACCTATTCATATTTTATTTTTGCATTATATCTACTCTATTCCAACTTTTCTATGGCAAAAACTCATCAAAGAAAACCATAGAATCATCAAAACAAGCACACAACGCAAAGAAAACAGAATCTGTCAAAAACAGAACAGTTTGTAGCAATTTACTACTTCGGATACTTCTATAACTCTAAAAAATTTGAAAAAATAGGATGCCGTGAATATTTTGTTTATTAATCTTCTGAAAAAATAATCAACTCAAAAGCACTCTTCTGTTAAGAAATGAAAAATAATTTCGTGAGTGCAAAAGTTTCTGTTTTTCAGCAAGATCAAATCAACTTTCACCCAAATCATCCCAAAGGATTTGCTTGTCACAAACTCTAATTTAGACCACAAAAGAACATCTAACCAGAGCTATAATTGTGCATTTCACTAAAAACAGCAATAAAACCAAAAAGCAAAAAGATACAAGTTGGGTTGCCTCCCAAAAAGCGATATCGTTTTACGCCTGTGGCTAGGCATAATGTGTAGGATCTAAGTGTTGTCTTGGGTAATCTTTGCCACTTTAGTAAGGGTATTTACAAATCTGGGAGGCTCTTTGCGCTTCCCTAAATTTTCTAGAAAAGAAACCATCTTGAGATCTAAAATATCCAACCGTTTATTGCAATGGTTAATCAAAGTGTTCATACGGTTTATACTACCATTGAGATGTTTGAGAGGTTCATTATATTTTTGCAGTTCAACCATACGTTTATGCAAATCACCAAGTTTGTCCAAAATTTGGACTCCCTCTGAAGTGAAAGAGAACCCTTTCTTTTGTGGTGGAACTCCCAAAACCCCTTCTAAAATTTCATAGGCAGCATTAACATCAAGCTCAATAAAATTCCCTTTCGCGGCAAAATCCACGATGTCTATGATGCAAAGCCAATCCTAAGTAACATTTTCTAAGCAATTTTTTTGCATCTCCCTTTAGATTGCAAACACTGTAACACTCCATAAGCCTATACCAAGCATCTTTCAAATTTTCTCCTTGTCTTTGTTTGAAGTATAGAACTCCAAAATCTGGTAACAAAGGAGGAGCGTTCAAACTAGCCATTGTGACGAGAAAACAAGAACACGAATAGATATGACGAGAAATGGCGAATGAAATAGAGGGCGAATAAAACGACAAATTTTTGTGAAGAAGGGGAGAGGAAAACGGGAGGCAAATGCCAAATAATATAAATTGCGAGGAGATGAAATTTGTGATTAGGAACCTGGTTGATGTTGAAGATCCTCCCTGGCAACAGTGCTAGAAATTGGCACATTGGCGCGAAACTATCTTGACTTGATCTTCCCCGGCAACGGCGCCAGAAATTCCTTTTGATGTCTGCTAGAACTACGCCGATATTTCCCCCAAAGAGGAAGGGATGATGCAGTATAGTGACGGTAGGTATTTCCCTCGGTGATGAGACCAAGGTTATTGAACCAGTAGGAGAACCTCCTCACACCACGTAAACATCACCTGCACACAAATAACAAATACTCGCAACCCGACGTGTTAAAGGGGTTGTCAATCCCTTTCGGGTACGATGCCTCAAGATAGGCAAATAACGTGAGGTAAAAGTGGTAGATAGGATAAATAGATCGCAGAACAAATAAATTGCAGCAAGGTATTTTTGTATTTTTGGTTTAATAGATCTGAAAATAAAAGTAAAGGAAAATAGATCGCAAAGGCAAATATGATGAAAAGAGACCCCGAGGCCGTAGGTTTCACTAGTGGCTTCTCTCGAAAAAAATAGCAAATGGTGGGAAAATAATTACTATTGGGCAATTGATAGAACTTAAAATAATCATGATGATATCGAGGCAATGATCATTATATAGGCATCACGTCCAAGATTAGTAGACCGACTCCTACCTCAATCTACTACTATTACTCCACACGTCGACCGCTATCCAGCATGCATCTAGTGTATTAAGTTTATGAAAAACGGAGTAATGCAATAAGAACGATGACATGATGTAGACAAGATCTATTTATGTAGAAATAGACCCCATCTTGTTATCCTTAATAGCAACGATACATACGTGTCATTTCCTTTTCTATCACTTGGATCAAGCACCGTAAGATCGAACCCATCACAAAGCACCTCTTCCTGTTGCAAGATAAATAGATCAAGTTGGCCAAACAAAACCAAAATATCAGAGAAGAAATACGAGGCTATAACCAATCACACATATAAGAGATCAAAGAAGACTCAAATAACTTTCATGGATAAAAACATAGAACTGATCATAAATTCAAAGTTCATCTGATCCCAACAAACACATCACAAAAAGACTTACATCATATGGATCTCCAAGAGACCATTGTATTGATAATCAAGAGAGAGAGAGGAAGCCATCTAGCTACTAACTACGGATCCGTAGGTATACAAAGAACTACTCACGCACCATCGGAGAGGCACCAATGGACATGATGAACCCCTCTGTGATGTTGTCTAGATTGGATCTGGTGTTTCTGGACTCTGCGGCGGCTGGAATTGATTTTCGTGCCCCTTCTTAGGGTTTCCATAATCTTGGGGTATTTATAGAGCAAAGAGGCGGTGCGGGAGGCCAACGAGGAGGGCACAACCCACCGGGGCGTGCCCTGGTAGGTTGTGCTCCCATCGGAGCTCCCTTCAAGTGCATTCCTGGCCCACTCGATGTCTTCTGGCCCAAAAAATCCACAAAAAAATTTGCTGCTTTTGGACTCCGTTTGGTATTGATTTCCTGCGACGTCAAAAACATGCAGAAAACAGCAACTAGCACTGGCACTATGTCAATAGGTTAGTACCAAAAAATGATATAAAATGACTATAAAATGATTGTAAAACATGCAAGAATGCTAATATAACAGTATGAAACAATCAAAAATTATAGATACATTGGAGACGTATCAAGGGGTATATATCGGCAGCAGCCAAAATCCAACCGTTAGACACGAAAGTGCAAACTTGGTGACACCAAAGTGGACAACTCGGTGGTACCGACTAGTACTAAAGATGTGAACTTTTGAATCTCGGTGAGACCGATATATAGAACTCGGTGGCACCAAAAAGGTGACTAACGGTCAGATGGCCCAACTCAGTGGCACTGATACTCCAACTCAGAAATTCCGATTTTTTGTATCTTGGCAACAGAATGTTGGTCACACTGAACTAGGTAGCACCGATGCAGTTTCGGTTGCACAAATTTGGTGGGAATGGCTAGGGTTCTGTCTGAGGTTCAAACTTAGTGGGTCCGATGTGGAAATGTTGGTGACACCGAATTTGTGAATGTGGAACTTAACAGAGTGGATATGTGGGAAAAATTACTGAGTGTTTTGGTGGCTAGCTTTGAGCATTTGAGCAATCGGTTCATTTTACTACCTCACCCCCCTTTTAATAGTATTGGCTTTCCTATGGAGTCAAAAGTGATTTCCCACAAATATAAAATGAAGAATCTTCTAGCTTGAACCTTGAGCCAATATTATTCCTTTCTTGCATCAAGGGGTATCTTTACATAAAACTTAAGCCATAGCATCTTTCGAACTTTTCTAAAATATACTTGGAAAACACATTAGTCCAATGATGCATATGTTGTGATCAATTATCAAAACCACCCTAGGGAGCAATTGTCTTTGATAGTACCTCTCCAGGGTGCGGTAGTATCGTAGTTCAGGCGGTAGTAAAAATTTACGACCGCGCTGACCGCGGTAGTACCACTCCAGGGTGCGGTAGTACCGTAGTTCAGGCGGTAGTAAAAAAATTAACCACACCCACTACGGTAGTACCGCTCCAGGAGGAGCGGTAGTACCGCACAGGGCGAAAACTGCAAGATCTGACACTCCAATCTTCAGATCGGATACTACCGTAGACCAAAACTAACATGTTGTATCCTACTAAGTAGCATTTCTACCACAGAAGCACTCGCCAACCAACCATATATGCAAAGGTTGTGCCACAAATGATGAAAGCTAAATCATATGCCCCCAACCCTAGATCCAACAAAAAAGATGCAACGAGAAGAGAACTAGGGGCAATATCGGGTTCCATGGCACGAGGGAGAGTAGGGAGATGATCCCACCAAACGGAATGGGAGAAGAGTGGCCGAAGAGGGAGATCCGACGAGATCTTCCGGCGTTGTTTCTTGAGAGGAGAGAGAGAAAACCATGAGATGAGGGTATGAATGGGTATGGGGGGAGAAGGAACTGCCCCTGCCCACTAATAACCCCCTGCGGACCCGACGGCGCGGTAGTATCGCGGTCATCACGGTAGTGCCGCTTGGCGAGCGGTAGAAATTTTTCACTACCGCATGTTGGGTGGTAGTACTGTTCGTCCAGCGGTAGAAAGAAATTGCAGCCGCTCTGGATGCGGTAGTACCGTGCCCTCTCGAGCGGTAGTACCGTGCCTATGCATGGTAGTACCGCTCCACCAAGAAAAAGACAAGGTGTCCTTAGCAAGAAAAGAAGAAGAAACACTACTCAACTTCAAGCGAAAGGCAAACAAAACACAACACGACCAACAAACACTGAAACGATTCTCCTAATGAAGAAAGGGCGATGGTCGGAGCCACCTATGTTTGAGACATTTGGTATGACACTGCGAAGAATTATCCTTGGGTCATGACCATAGCTTGACTTTGAAGCACAAGTGCCATCAACAATGGCTAATGTGAAACACGTGATTGATTTATGCATAATGGGGGGAGGGAGAGTTCGTTGAGAGAACAACACTTCCCCTATGTACATGCCTACACCTAGAGCAAGATGTAATGATGAGTGTGATGTGGTGTGCCTATTTCAATCCACATTGCTCGAATCAATGATATTTAGCTCATGCCTTAACTTGCGAAACCTTGCTTCATCTAGAGGCTTTCTGAAAATATCCGCAAGTTGCTCTTGAGTGTTGATGAAGAGGACCTCAATATCTCCATGCTTGATATGATCTCGAATGAAATGATGACGAATATCAGTATGCTTGGTCTTGCTATGTTGCACCGGATTGAGAGATATCTTGATAGCACTTTCATTGTCACATAGAAGAGGAACTTTGTCACAATTGACACCGTAATGCTTTAAAGTTTGCCTCATCCATAGTAACTGAGCACAACAACTTGCGGCAGCTACATACTCAGCCTCGGTGGAAGAAAGTGACACACAATTTTACTTCTTCGAAGACCAACTTACCAAAAAGCGATCAAGAAATTGGCATCCTCCAGAAGTTGACTTCCTCCCGACATAGTCTCGAGCCTAGTCTGAGTCTGAGTAACCTACTAGATTAAAGCTTGCTCCTTTGGGGTACCATAAGCCAAAGTTTGGATTGTGAGCCAAATATCGAAAGATTCGTTTGACTGTAGCATATTGGCTTTCCTTTGGTGCGGATTGAAATCGTGCACAGATTCCCAGACTCAACATGATATCTGGTCTAGATGCACAAAGGTAAAGCAAGGATCCAATCATAGAGCTATATACGTTTTGATCCACTTCTTTACCATTGGGATCATTGTCAAGCTTGCATTTGGTTGGCATGGAAAACTTGACCGGCTTGACGTCCTCTAGCTCGAACCTCTTGAGCATGTCTTGAGTGTACTTGGCTTGTTTGATGAACGTTCCATCTCTTCCTTGTTTGATTTCGAACCCAAGAAAGAAGTTCAACTCTCCCATCATAGACATCTCAAACTTCTTGATCATTAGTGCAGGAAACTCTTCATTGAAAGATTTGTTAGGAGAACCAAAAATAATATCATCAACATATAATTGGCATATGAACAAATCCCCTTTGACCTTTTTGGTCAAAGGGTGGGATCAATTTTCCCAATTTCAAACCCACGATCTTGCAACAACTTAGTAAGATACTCATACCACGTGTGTGGGGCTTGTTTAAGGTCGTAGAGTGCCTTCTTGAGTTTGTATACATGAGTGGGGAGCTTGGCATCCTCGAATCCCACAGGTTGTTTGACATATACCAACTCATTCAAGGGACCATTAAGAAATGCACTCTTCACATCCATTTGTTGCAAGTTGAAATCATGATGAGATGCAAATGCAAGCACCATGCGAATAGATTCAAGACGAGCAATAGGGGCAAAGGTTTCACCCTAATCGATACCCTCGACTGGGGAATAGCCTTGAGCCACCAGTCCTGCCTTGTTTTGAACAACCACACCATTCGTATCTTGCTTGCTCTTGAAGATCCATTTGGTTCCAATGACATTATGTTCCTCCTTTGGCCTTGGCACTAATTCCCAAACTTGATTGTGCTCGAAGTTGTTAAGTTCATCATGCATGTCTTCAAGCCATTCCTCATCATCGAGCGCTTCGTGTACCTTTTGGGGTTCAACACACGAAACAAACGTGTGATTCTCACAAAAGTTTGATAATTGTTGACAAGTAGTTACCCCCTTATTGAAGCTTCCAAGCACATTTTCCAAGATATGTTGTCGACACTGTGGAAGTACAACTACTACCATACTATCCTTCCACTCACGGTTCAGGCATCCGCATAGAACATCTCATAAAGATTGCCTCCATGGCCTGGAAGCTCAACCTGCGGATCAGGAAAAACTCCAGCCTGAGACCCCTGGGAACCGTAAGGACACAGGTGTGGCCTTGGTCCCCTGACTGGTGGTAGTAGAGGTCCCCGAAGAGGGGTGACTCCTATAGCAGGCCAGTCAACATGAGCCGGAAGATGGGTCCTAACAGGGTTCAGCATCTCCATATCTCCATACCCTGTCTGGACCACGGGTGCCAACTGTGTCAAAGCCGTCCACAGATGGACACGGGTAGCATAGAGCTCCATACGAAGGGCACGAGCATCCCTGTCTCTATTCTCGTCCATAGATACTCGTCATAGTCGATGTCTAGGTAGAACCCTCCATTAGGGTCATTAACAACCTCTGCAGCAATGTATTAATCAAACGTGAGTACGAAACTACTCAGCAAGACTTCAGGAAATCTATCTACTCATGCAATGTATTAACAAGGAGTTGTGGGGTTTCATGCAGAAAGCCAGCATTTGACTCGTGGCTGGACAACTTGCATTTTTAAATAGTTTTGACAACTATGTTTCTCGCACACGAGTCCACTAACACCACAACAATACTCCATCGTGGAATCATTCCGTCTCCCTACGGAAATGTCGTCCACGACACTCACGCTTATCTTGACAATTTTATGAGTAGCCATTATAGTTGTCTATGACCAACATATGTTTCCAAGTAGTCCATATCCGCGGACGCGGCTATTCGAATAGATCATAACCCTGCAGGGGTGTACTTCTTCAAACACGCTCTCGCCACTTATCGCCATGTGCACGTCATGCACCTCGGCAACCTTCAAGTGGAAGCCACTGCCCCAAACGATGTGCGCAGGGTTCCCAAGCCCACCATCCGGGTGCCACTTGGTACACCGTGCCACTGCCTACCGCATCATAGCCCACCTCTAAGGTCAGCGCTACGCACGGCCTTCAGCATGACTATAAACACCAGAAACTACTTGCAACTCCTGGACCGAGTACTAAGCGGTTAATAAGTCGAGCGGGGTCATATTTCAGGGCCTAGCATGTGGTAGTATGTTGTCTTGGATTACATACACGGAACTCAGTTCCTAAGGACGGTTCCAATGAAACAACCCGCCATGTACTCCTACATAGCCTTCCATCGGTACCTTTACCAAATCAGGTTCAACACACCACCTTTACTCACTGAACACATTCTCACAATTCTGTTCATCACCCAGATGACAGACCATACACAACTCTAAGCATAGCATGCATAGCAGAATAAGGCACATCATGGCTCAAGCATCTACCAGGTATGCTATAGGTTGCAAGGTTCAGCTATTTACTGTGACAAGGACAGGTCATGCAAAGGAAGTGGGTTCAACTAACGTGATAAAAGCAGTGAAAGCATTTTGACCTAATGCAATAAGTAAGAGCAGGAGCAAGAGCATGGGATTTATTGGGATGATCAAAATGGTTGCTTGCCTTGTTGCTCAGCAGAGGGGTGATATCCGCCTGTCGGATAATCAGACGTATCCGGAGGTGCGGAGCCTACCGAAATAACAACAATCAATCAATATCAAACATATGCAACAAAATGATGCATGAAATGCAATGTAGCATGGTTTGAAATGACTAGCAGAACCCTTTGGGGTGAACTTGATTTGTAATCATAATTCAAATATCATTTGAATTATAATTTATCAAATTCTTTTAATTGATTTGACCTGATGCTGTTTCATAACTTTGCTTTTCATGCATGAAAATAGCACCATTGGATTCCTTGAATTTTTCTGATCCATTTACATATATTATTTGTCAAATTTGGAGTTATATTCAATTTTCTATGAATTTCCAAAGTTTTGAACTTATTTTGGATTTAGTTTTAAACAGAAAAGTATTTATTGCACTAGCATGACATCAGCAGGTCCAACTGGCCGTTGAAAGTCAAACCTGACCAGTGGGACCCACTGGTCAGTGACTCTGGCCAGGTTTTAGTTTAAATTTAACTTAATTAGCTAATTATCAGGGTTGGACCCACATGTCAGTGTGTGTTTAAGTTTTTATTTAATTAATTATTTTTATTAATCCTAAACTTAATTAACCACGGGCTGGCCCCACCTGTCATAGGCTGAGGGGGGTCAGATCCACCGGCGGCGAGGTCGATCTCGCCGGCGGTGAGCCTCCGGCGACCGCCAGAATGGCGGAGGGGCTCGAAAATGCATCTTCGATGACCAAACTTCACGCGGAGAGCACCAGATGAACGACACTTCACCCGCGGCTCCATTTTTGCACGCAGCCGAGGATGAAATGGCCGGAGATGACGCCGGCGACGAGCTTGGCGGCGGCAGAAGCTCGGGCATCATCAGGGTCATCGAAACAGGGGGCATCACACGCGGGGCTGGGCTCCTACCGCATCTACGCGACGCACTGAAGCCATTGGTGGCCTCAGAATGACCAACCGATCACCGGAGAGCTACCGGCGACGAGGTCCCGTGGAGGATCTCGTCGGGCTCCGGTGGAATCGGGGCCTAGAGGAAGGGATCGAGGGGGAAAAATTAGGGGAAAGGACCCTGAGCTCACAGGGAGTGCACAGGCGTCGAGAGTGGGCGCGGGGATGGCGTGAGGAGGGAGAACGACGGCGGCGAAGCTCCGGTTACCCGAGGAAGAAGACGACGGCTTCACGGCGTTTCAGGACTTCTCAGCGTTGAGCGACTAGCTGGGGAGCTTCAGGGGGTCACGGCGAAGCTGTTGCGCGGCTCAGGAGAGAGGGAGAGGGGCAGGAGGGACGGCGAGCTCAAACTTGAGCTTACGGTCATGGCGGCCGAGAGGGGGAGAGAGAACGGGGCGAATGGGGAGGGGATGAGCTCGGGGAGGCCTTCGGGGAGCTTATCCCCGTTGCGCCAGCGCGACGCGGCGGCCAGGCAGACGCACAGGTGCGTGTCCGTGCCGGAACGAGCGGCGGCTACCTCTTGCTGCTCGCTGGCAAGGAAGACGGCGGGGAGCAGCTCGGCCTGGGCCACGTGAGCGACACGTAAGGGTTTTCCATTTTTCTTCTTTTCTATTTTTTGTTTATTCTTTCTGTTATTTGTTTTTTTTTATTTTTGGCTCCAAACTATTCCTAAAATAGTTTGAAAAATACTAGAGTGTTAGTTGGAATATTTCCAACCACTCACAAAGTTTTCAACATTTTTGGAAACTTTAAATTATTTGAAATGAAATATATAATTTATTTCATTAGCTTTTGACTTAAATTTAAAATGCCAAAAGTGATTTGAAAATAGGTTTCATCTATGATATCTTGTTTTCAACATTTATCAGAAATATTGAACTTTTATGGAAGCCATTTTGGGTTCATTGATTTGACATCAATTTTGAAATGCTTTTGAATGAGGGGTTGCTAGGGTTTTGCTTTGGTTTTCATTTCATTTCCTTGGATGCATTGAAAGAAAACGTGAGCACATCTTACTAAACCTAATAGGGATCGGGGATGTGACACTAAGGAACTCATTCAAGGTGTAGTTTTTGAACTCGGTGTCGTTGTCACTTCTAATCATCAATATCTTTGCTTCATGTTGACATTGAGCTTCATTAGCAAAGTCGATGATGCTTTGTTGAGTCTCACTCTTCCTCTTGAAGAAGTATACCCTAGTGTATCTTGAGTAGTCATCCACAATCACCAAGAAATACTTTCTTCCCCCAAGACTATCAAAAGATGGAGGACCAAAGAGATCCATGTGAAGGAGCGACAATGGCCTTTTAGAGTAGGTGATAGCCGTGGGACGGTGAACCGTTTCATGTAGCTTTCCTTAATAGAAGCATTGCAGGCACGGTCTCTGGAAAAACTCACATTTGTTAGTCCACGAACATGGTCCCCTTTGAGAAGACTTTGCAAAGATCTCATATTGACATGAGCCAGCCGGCGATGCCAGAGACAACCCACATCAACTTTAGCCATTAGACAAGTCACGATCTTAGTGGTTCGCTCCGAAAAGTTCACCACATAGAGACTGTTCTTGACATGTCCAACAAAGGCTACTTTAAGAGTCTTGCTCCACAAAAGGGCCACGGTATCAAGATTAAAGAATGTGGCAAAGCCCATAACAACAAGTTGACGAACGGAAAGCAAATTGTATACAAGGGACTCAACAAGCATGACCTTCTCTATAGATAAATCTTAAGAGATGACCACCTCACCAAATCCCATTACCTGAGATGTTGAGGCATCAGCAAATTGGACATGGGTGGGCATAGATGGAATTGGATGCACATCCACCACTAAGTCCTTGCTCCCGGTCATACGATTTGTGGCTCCACTGTCGAGCAACCATGACACTCCACCGGAAGCAAACTCCTACAAGAGATCAATGCTTGGATTTAGGTACCCATTTTTGAATGGGTCCTTTGATGTTAGAAACAAGGGTCTTAGGAACCCAACTAGCCCATTCAATGTACTCATAATAGGAACCAACAAATTTGGCATAAACATGCCCATCACTAGGACGACATAAAACATAAGAGGGGTTAAAATCGTCGGCAGTGTCGGTGGAGGTGGTTTTGCCCTTCTTGGCATTGTAACCCCCTTCCTTGTTCTTCATATTCTTATGAGTACTCTCACCCTCTTTGACAAAGATGTCCTTGAGAGGGGAAGATATCTTGGTCTTGTTCTTCTTTTTCTTCTTAGACTTGGGTGCAAACCCAAGTCCCTTCTTTCCTACAACTTCCTTTTGATTACTCAAAAGGTCATTTAGATTCTTCTCGCCTTGGATGCATGTCACAAGGCCCTTTTCAAGTTGTTCTTTCAACTTGGCATTCTCCTCCACAAGATGGACATGCTCACAAGAAGGGTTAGTAGCAGTAGCATTATCAATTAGAACTAAGGGAGGACAAGTAGAAATCTCCTTGGTTAGTTTTACTTGGAGTTGATCATGAGACTCCTTAAGATAGGAATGAATACCTTTCAAGACCTTGTGGGCCTTGTAAAGTGTATCAAATTCTTCCTTAAGTCTATCATGGCCAACCCCAAGTGCAACTTTCTCATAATTAAGCACACGAGTAAGAACAATAGCATGACCAAGATCATTTTGCAATTTAGTATGACCAACATTGGGTGACTCCTCAAGAGCCAAATGAAGATCATGCTCTTCCTCTAGAGCAATGGATAGCTCTGCTGGGTATCCTCGGGAACATCTACAACAGGGGTACATGTACCTGTGGGTGTTTGTAGTAAACTGTGAGCCACGAGGACTCCGCAATCTCATGACCTTGGTATCAAGTCTAACTAAGTTAATGGGTGAGGTAGGGTTAAGTGTATGAGTTTGCAGCATCCTAAGCATATATGGTGGCTAACTTACGAAGAACAGAAATAACATATGGTGGTCTACGTAAGACGGTCGAAGACTAGAAGGATCACTAAGTGATCTTGAACACCTACTTACGTCATTCATGACCCCGCCATGTTCTCGATCAGAGAAGGAGCTCCGAAAGAAACAGACATGGTTACGCACTAAGTTGGCAAGTTTTATTTGAATTACTTTAAGTTATCTAGAACCAGATGTTAACAAAATATTCATGTTTGCCACATAACCGCGGGCACGACATTCCGAAAGATTTAACCCTGCAGGGGTGCTCCAACTAGTCCATCACAAATTACCACAGGCCGCATAGTAATCCTCTACCACGAAACTTGTGATCCCGTCGGATTCCTTAGTCGAAGACCTCAACTCTGAGAAGACCCAATGTCTCACCGGAATCCCAATGCGCAAGACATATGACTAAGGGAAGACAAGTACAGCAAGACCACCCGGTGTGTGGACGAACCCGATAGGAGACGCGTATCTCGTTCTCAGGACACAACCGTCTATGCATAGTGGACGATAACCAAACGACTCGAGTTGCCCTGAGGTGGCACCGCCGACTGCCAGGTGGGTGGACCAACACTCATGAGGAGCACTGGCCCGTGGGGTTGATTAACTTCCTCAGGGTAGCTATTCACTATGCTTTTTATTAAGTTATTAGCAAATTAAAACAAAAGTTGGGTCTTGTCGGACGAGCCTTAGCACTAAACGAGTTATCAAGGGGGTCCCCATAACAACCCTGAATATGTTACGAGCGCTCAGTTATGGAATAAAACTAAGGTGGCAACATCGGAACAAATCACCCGACAAAAGGCTAGGCCTTTCGCTATTTACCAAGTATATTGGTGCATTAATTAAATAGCAATTAATATGATGATATCAAATGGCCGTGTTATCGCACAAACCAGCTGACACCTGCAACTAGCAACGCTAACAAATAAGTGGTTGAGCAAGCCTAACTTAGCCAAACAGTATTTGCTGGGAGGGGAGGTGTTTGAGGTTTTCATGGCAATGTTTGATGGCCAATATATCATGTGGTAGGCAGCGGAGATGTAACGAAAGAAACGTAGCACTAAGCATAACAAAGCTAGAAACAGTGTCAAGGTCACGATCATCTTGTCTATGATTTCTTCAGAGTGGAACTGTTCCTGATCTTCCTGCACGAACTCACCGGACTCTTCGAACTTGTTTCCGGCCCCAGTAGCTACCCAAAAGAAACAAGAAGGAAATAAATACCAGCACGATGATGATGCCATGGACATAATGATTCATGCAAGCACAACCTCTGACCATGCACATAAACCACCCTACACAGATAAAACTATTGCCACCTCACCACAAGGAGACTTTCTACATTAATACTCAAAACCAGATTCTAGTACCACCATTGGATTCCTTGGGGTTTTCTACCCCAAAACCGTATATCATACTGCCCATGTTGCATTCATAAAAACACCACAAACAATAAAAGAAAAGAGGCACAAAATCAACTACAGCTATGCCAAGAACATGGTTGTTCTTGAGCCTGCCCTATTGGGCAAGTCCATATCTGGACATATTCCAGAAATGGAAATATTTATAATTATCATAGATATTAAACACAAACAATAAATAAACAGAAAAAATAAGGAGGGGGACCCACTTGGCAGTGGCTAGGCCCCCCTCACTGGATGACACGTGGGCCTGTGTGGCCCACTCTCGGCCGCACACACACACAAGACGAGCACACACACCACAACACAATAAATAAAAGAGGCCTCACAGAAAATAAAAGAGGCCAGGGGGATTCGAACACACGATCTTCGTGGTGGAGGCACGGCGCTGGAGCCACTCGGCTAGGAGGGGGGTCTGAACCAGAAGGGGTTCGGCCCCCAATAGGCTAACCCCACGGCCCTTAATCTACCTCCATATCGGAAGGAGGGGATCGACGCCGACGAGCGATGCAGCAACAACGACGACTAGGAATGACCGGCGGGTGTGTGGGAACCCTAGGGGTTCCATTCCCGGGGCTACGAAGGTCTAAGAAACGGAGCAAGACGGAGGGACGAGCTTGAGCAGAGCTCGCTCCTGATCTGTGACACGGGGTGGATACGGTGACTACCAGCGAGGACTACGCGCACGCATACATGCATGGGGAAGGGAAGGTACTCATAGAAGGGTTCGGAGAGGAGATCGGGGCACGGAGAAGCGGATCGACGTTGGGGCGCTGCAGACTCGCCTTCGGGCGCCCGACGGAGCCGAGCACGGGGTCATCGGTGTGGTGGCCCTCTGGCCACCCTAGCGGCGGGAACGATATGCGGGGGCTGCCCGCGTCCCCTGAAACATGCTCGAGGAGGAGATCGAGGCCGCAGGTGTCGACGGGGACGCGACGACGACGACAACCTCCTGAGCCTGTCTCTGAACCTACCTGCGCCCGACATTGAGAGGAACAGAGGATGGAGGCAGAAGGAAGAGGGCGGCGGCAGCGGAGAGGGAGGAGAGGAAAACCCTAGAAGAGGGGCACGAACGTCGAGGCTTTATAGCCCGAGCGCTGGTCGTCGTGGTTGCCATGGTGGCCAAGTGATCGCTGCTCTGTGTCGACGGTGTGAGAGGGAGGTGGAAAGGAGGAAGAAGGAGACAGGAAGAAAGGAGGCTGACGTGCGGGCCCGACGGGAGCGATGCTGGAAAGAGCCAGCACGCGGGATAACTAGGCCGCGGCGACGAAGAAAGCCCAGTTGGGCCGGCCACACTCTCTCAAGGCGAAAACAGTAAACACGGGCCTTGCTAAAAAAATAAGGCTGGACTTGAAAGAAAATTGCCAGAGGCTAAAAGAAAAATAGTTTAGCAAAATAAAAAATATATTTGGGCTTCTAAAATCATGCCCCAATTTATAAAAATAAATTGGGCATTTTATAAGATTAAAAATTAAATGCCTTTTAAAAATAAAAGTATCTGTTTTTGCAATAAAACAAAAGGAGGATATAAAATAAAAACTAGAGGGTTTCCCCATAAATAACAAGAATGTTTTTAAAATAGGAGGAACATTTTTATTGGTCAAAACAGAAAGGTTTAAACTATCACAAAATAAATGGAAGAAAAGGGTTTTGAAACCACGGTGCAACAAAAGGGGTTTTGAGAAGAATCCTTGATGCACCCAATCACACAACAAACACAATGCCACACTCACAAAGCACTCACACTTTGGATCACCAAAGGTGCAACACAAAACAACAAGATGAAATGATGTGATGCCATGATGCACAAGAGAAGGAAGCAATCTCATTTCATTTCAACAACACATGCCAAGTTGGAAGGTGCCATACAAGGAAAGGTTACATAAAAGGAAAGGGGAGCACTAGGGTTGTCACACCAATGCTCCTCCGACGTTCTCTCGGATTATAAATTATATCTTCTCCCCATTCAAGAATGAATTTGTCTTGGTGTATCTTCATGACATTCTGGTCTTTTCTGAAACTGAGGAAGGGCATGAAGAACATATGTGGCTTGTGCTTGATAAGCTAAGAGAGCATAAGTTCTATGCTAAGTTTTCCAAATGTGAGTTCTGGTTGAAGGAAGTTGTGTACCTTGGGCACCTCATCTCTGCCGAGGGCATCAAAGTTGATCCTACAAAGGTGAAGCCATTGTTGAGTGGGAACCTCGTCAGAATGTGAAGCAGCTTTGAAGCTTTCTCGGGCTTGCAAGCTATTGTAGAAGGTTTGTTGAGAACTTCTCCAAGATTATGAAGCCTCTGTCCAACCTTCTTCACAAGAGTGTGAAGTTTGTCTGGTCTCCAGAGTGTCGGTTGGCTTTCGATACACTCAAAGAGAATCTCACTTCAACTCCAGTCTTGACTCCTCGTGATGATTCCAAGCCTTATAAAGTGTTTTGTGATGCCTCTCTCCAAGGTCTTGGTGCGGCTCTAATGCAAGAGAATAAACTCGTGGCTTATACCTCAAGGCAGTTAAAGCCAAGTGAGAAGAACTACCCCACTCATGATCTTGAGTTGGCAGCAGTGGTCCATGCTTTGCTCACTTAGAGACACCTCTTGTTGGGCAGACAGGTTGAAGTCTACACCAATCACAAGAGTCTCAAATACATCTTCACCCAACCTAGTCTCAATATTCAACAAACTCGTTGGGTGAAAATGATCCAAGATTATAATCTGAGCATTAACTTCACTCCAGGAAAAGCAAATGTCATTGCAGATGCTTTGAGCAAAAAGGCTTACTGCAATAGTCTCAATCTGAAGCCTCTCCAGCCTGATCTTTGTGAATCTTTTAGGAATCTCAACCTTCAGATAAAACCTCAGGGATATCTTGCTAATCTCCAGATTTCTCCTACCTTGGAAGACCAAGTCCGACAAGCTCAACTTCTTCATGCGGTGGTGAAGAAATTTAAGATTGGCTTGGCAAAGAGCATTCCGAAATATAAGTGCTTCTGTGTTGATGACAGAGATACCTTGTTATTCGAGGAACGCCTTGTCGTTCTGAAAGGATAGCTCAGGAAAGTTATCATGGATGAAGCCCATAATTCCCTCCTGTCGATACATCCAGGAAGCTCCAAAATGTATCAGGATATGAAGCAGACCTTCTGGTGAACTCGCATGAAACGTGGAATTGCTCAGTTTGTGAACGAGTGTGATGTGTGTCGCAGAGTGAAGCTAGAGCATCAGCGTCCAGCGGGCCTCCTTCATCCCTTGCCTATACCCGAGTGGAAATTTGATCATGTGGAAATGGATTTTGACACTCGGTTTCCGAAGTCTAAGAAAGGCAACGATGCCATCTTCGTTGTCATCGACAAGTTGACCAAAGTTTCTCATTTCCTACCGGTCAAAGAGTCTATCTCAGCAACTCAGCTTACAGAGTTGTATACGTCAAGGATAGTCTCGTTGCACGGTGTTCCTATGCTCATTTCTTCAGATCGTGGAAGCATCTTTACTTCCAAGTTCCGGGATTCCTTTCAAGGTGCGATGGGTACTAAGATCCGCTTCAGTATGGCTTTCCATCCTCAGACAAGTGGTCAAGTTGAGAGAGTCAATTAGATCCTTGAAGATATGCTCAGAGCTTGTGTGATTTCTTTTGGCATGAAGTGGGAAGATTGCCTACCGTTTGCCGAGTTCTCATACAACAACAGCTTTCAAGAAAGCTCAGGCAAGGCCCCATTCGAGATTCTATATGGAAGGAAGTGTCATACCTTGCTCAATTGGTCAGAGACTGGTGAGCGTCAGATTCTTGGGAATGACATGATTGCTGAAGCAGAAGAAATGTTCTGTGTCATTCGGGATAATCTCAAAGCAGCTCAGCCCCGCCAGAAGAGCTACTACGATAGCAAGCATCATGACATGAATTTCCAGCTTGATGATTGTGTGTATCTGAAAGTGTCTTCCATGAAGGGCACTGAGCACTTCGGCATCAAAGGAAAGCTCGCTCCCCGCTTTGTTGGTCCTTTCAAAGTTGTTGGCAAGAGAGGTGATCTTGCATATCAGTTAGAGCTTCCATCCAACTTTTCCAATGTGCATGACGTGTTCCATGTATCTCAGCTCCAGAGATGCTTCAAGACTCCCGAGCACACAGTTGATCTCCAGCATATTGATCTCCAGCCCGACCTATCCTATCATGAGCATCCGATAGCAATTCTTGAAGACATTGAGCGCAAGACCCGCAATAAGTCAATCAAGTTCCTCAAAGTGCAATGGTCTCATCATTGAGACAAAGAAGCTACTTGGGAGCGCGAGGACCACCTCCGTTCTGAGTACCCGGAGTTCTTCCAGTCTTAGATCTCGGGTCGATATCCTCTTGTAGTGTGGGAGAGTTGTGATAGCCCCAATGCATTCCCTTCCCCCTCTTGTAATCTTTCCTTGTATGTCAACCTTGATTTGGTAATGATAAGTGGGTGAGCCCAATTGTGTCATCCTTTCTATGTGCATCATGGCATCATGCATACATCTTTTCCTTGTGGTTTAGTTTGTGTTGATGTGGGTGCACTGTGATGTGGTGTGCAAGTGTGTGTGGATGTGTTTTTGTGTTTGTTTGATGTGTGGGTGCAACAAGTGCATTTCAAAACCCACTTGTTGCACCATAGGACCAAAACCATTTCTCTCCTCTCCTATTCTCTTTTGAGGCTATTTCTAAGTTTTTGTTTTTCCTAAATAAAAATGTTCCTCCTCTTTTAAAAATCTTCTTAGTAATTGTGGAGTGAAATCCCTCTGGTTTTATTTTTATTTTCCTTGGGGTTTTAATTAAAATAGAATTTCTTTTTGTACTTCTAAAATGCCCCACTTTTTTTCATAAATGGTGGCAACATTTTAGAAGCCTAAAGATGTTTTCATTTTTGTCAAAACCCTTTTCTTTTAGCCTCTCTGATTTATTCAAAAGCCTATTTTTTGTGCAAACCCCCCTTTTTATTCCTTAGAGGAGAGAGAGGTCAGCCCTCCTAGGCCTCTTCCCCTCTCGAGGCCCAGTAGCAGCACGCCAGCAACGCAGCCAGGCCCAGCACGCGACCCACTCCGTGCCCTGACGGCCACCGCCAGCGCCGTCACCTTTTCTGCAGAGCGAGAGAGGCGAGAGAGAGACCATGCATCGGTGCCGTGAGTTCACGGACGCCGAGGTCGTCAAGTGGCACATATTTAAGCACCCTCGTCGTTTGTGCCAACCTATTGTTCCGCGTCGCGCCGCCAACACCTCTCTCCCCCTCTTCTTCTCCCCTGCACACGCAAGTTCAGTTCAACATGTTCGGTAGAAGAGATTGCTGCCACTCTCCTCCATCGTCGTCGCCATCGCCAGCCTCCCTCCCCTCCCGCACGATGTCGGGAAGGTCGTGGACGACCTCCTCGACCCATTCCCTGTGCTAGTGGGAGGAGGTCGCCTCCACAACGTCGGCACCATCAGCGTCATCCTCGCTGACCCGAAGCACCCGGAGCTCGAGCGAACACGTGCAGCTTCCCCTTCTGCAGCAGGTCGTCGTCCCCCTGCGTGCGGTAAGGAAGGTGAGCATCCCCCCTCGCGTAGCTCGCTCTCCTGCGTGTCTTCGCCGTCATAGATCGCGTGTAGGAACATCGCACCCGCCTGCCGCCATAGTTGCATGTTGCAAGCTCGGGGCTTTGCCCCCCCCTCTGTAGATCGAGGCGAGTTAGCCCTCGGAATGGAACCACCAGGGCACCCCGCACCTCCTGTGTAGTGCAGCTCCTCCGATGAGAGTCGTCGTCGCCGTCGGCGATGCCATGGTTCCTCTGTCGTGGTCGGGAGAGAAGTCGACGTCTTACGTGTTTAACTTCGATTGAGCCCCACTCCTAGCATAACCACCTATCATAGCCCGACTGGCAGCAGAGTGCGCGTTTGTCCTATTGTTGCTAAGTTGTAGAGGCAGCTCATCTGAGTTCATGCCCCTAGTAGGACAGCTACTCTCGTGTAGACCAGCGGTTAGGGGCAGTATTTGTTGTGGAGAAGTAGTGGGTTCGACTCCCGCTACTCCCATTTTACTCTGTGATTATTTTGTGTTGTAGTGTGCCACTGATAGGTGGGTCTAGGGCCCACATGTCATGCTCTAGGGAACCCTGGTGAGTATGACCAGTGGGACCCTCCCTGTTGTTGATATGTGTTTTGTTTTTTATTGGCTTTGATGAATGTCCAAATCTGGAATATTCGAGAAGAGGGAATTGCCAAATTTGGTAGGTTCATGAAAAGTTCCTGTTCTTGACATTAGTATAGTTTGATGGTGTGTAGTTTTTCTTTTGTTGTTTGTGGTGTTTTTATGCATGCAAATATATAAGTACGATATATGGTTTTGGGTAGAAAAATCCAAGGAATGCAATGGTGACACCGGATTCTGGAGTTGAGCAGTTCTGCAAAAGTGTCACTTTGTGGTGAGGTGGCACTTGTTTACCTCCGAATGATTATTTATGTGCATAATTAGGGGTTGTGCATCCATGCATCATATTGATTGTTGCATTACCAATTGCTGGTGTTTATTTATTGTTTGTTTCTTCTGGGTAGCTACTGGGTCCGGAAACGAGTTCGAGGAGTCCGGTGAGTTCGTGCAGGAAGATTAGGAACAGTTCCACTCTGAAGATATCACAGGCAAGATGATCGTGACCTTGACACCGTTTCTAGCTTTGTTATGCTTAGTTGCTACGTTTACATCGTTATATTTCCACTGCCTACCACATGATATATAGTCCATCAAACATTGCCATGAAACATCAAACACCTCCCCTCCTAGCAAATATTGTTTGTCTAAGTTAGGCTTGCTCAACCACTAATTTATTAGCGTTGCTAGTAGCAGGTGCCAGCTGGTCCATGTGCTAACATGGGCAATTTGATATCATCCTATTTAAATTGCTATTTAATTAATGCACCTATATACTTGGTAAATAGCGGAAGGCCTGGCCTTTTTCCGGGTGATTTGTTCCGTTGTTGCCGCCTTAGTTTCGGCTATGAGTATTTTATTCCATAACTGAGCGCTCCTAACACGTTCAGGGTTGTTATGGGGACCTCCTTGGTAAACCGTTTAGTGTTAAGGATTGTCTAGCAAGACCCAACTTTGGTTTTAATTTTCTAATAACTTAATAAAAAAATAGGGAATAGCTACCCCGAGGAAGTTAATCAACCCCCGGGCCAGCGCTCCTCATGAGTGTTGGTCCACCCACCTAGCAGTCGACGATGCCACCTCGGGGAAACTCGAGTCGTTTGGCTATCGTCCACTATGCATAGACGGTTGTGTCCTCATAACGAGACACACGGCTCCTATCGGGTTCATCGACACACCGGGTGGTCTTGCTGGACTTGTCTTACCTTAGCGATATATCTTGCGCATTAGGATTTCGATGAGACTTTGGGTCTTCTGAGAGTTGAGGTTTTACTCTAAGGAATCCGACGAGATCACGAGTTTCGTGGTTGAGGATTACTATGCGGCCTGTGGTAATTTGTGGTGGATTAGTTGGAGCACCCCTGCAGGGTCAAATCTTTCGGAAAGCTGTGCCCGCGGTTATGTGGCAAACATGGATATTTTGTTAACATCCAGTTCTAGATAACTTAAAGTAACTTAACTAAAACCTGCCAACTGTGTACGTAACTGTGATTGTTTCTTTCAGAGCTCCTTCTCTGATCAAGAACATGATGGGGTTATGAATAACGTAAGTAGGTGTTCAGGATCACTTAGTGATCATTCTTAGATCTCGACCATCTTACGTAGACCACCATAACTTATTTCTATTCTTCATAAGTTAGCCACCATATATGCTTAGGTTGCTGCAAACTCAAACACTTACCCCAACCTCACCTATTAACTTAGTTAGACTCGATACCAAGGTCATGAGATTGTTGAGTCCTTGTGGCTCACAGTTTATTACAACCACCCACAGGTACATGTACTCCAGATGCAGACGTCCCCGAGAATACTCAACTGAGGTGGCATTTCGACGAGGCCAATGGCGGGCTATACGTGATGTATCCCGAGGATTAGAGGCGCTTGGTCGTGATCGCAAGCCTAGCAAGGCGGGATAGCATTGTTTTGTCGTTTATCTTGTTCGTAGCCGGACCCTGTCTTATGTATGAATAACGAATGCTTGTGTGGATTGTAATCTAACATGTGGCGAGTGTAAGCCAAATCTTAATACTCATCTCTCTATTTATCTTATGGCAATGTTATCCTGCTTGCAATACGCTTAGATGCGACCCTTTCCCCTTTTGAGGCCTCGCCGCCAAATAAGGAAAGTGTCGCATCTTAGTCGTCACAGTGCAAGTGAGATAGATCTTTGGGAGGAACCGCGGACTGAAGGATGAACAATGCGGAATGATTGTATTGATTGTTCTCCTCTTCTCTTGGAGTGAAGTTGTTTGGATCATGTGGATAGAAGCCTTGTTTGATGATTCTCCAAAGATTTGTTAAGCTGTGATTCATATGAGACTTGATGCAAAAGACCCAATTAGCTAAATCACCTTTAACAAGTTTAGGAGGAGGACCAAGGTTATTAATATGCGGTGTAGGGACCGGTCCTCCATAGACCGAGGGAGGAGGGACCGAGGCAAAGGTTCCTCTCCCATTCTTGTCAAGAGGGGAAGAAGTTCAAGTACCTCCAGCTGCTTCCTTTTTGGAATTGGCCTCCAACTCCGATGTGGTGGGTTTAGCCACGAGCAACGGTTCGGGAGAATTCTTCATCCCTTCAAGTAATTCTTTAAGCATGGACTTGACTTCGATTGTCATGAACATCTTAACTAAGGCTATAGCCTCATTCAAGTCGTCACGTGTGATCAAAATCAACTCCATGGCCCCGGGCACTTCATGCCCACTCCCACCGTCGTCAACCATACTCTTCGGGTGGTGAAACCCTGAATAAAGAGACGTGGCTCTGATACCAATTGAAATGATCGATATGGTTGACTAGACGGGGTGAATAGGCAACTACCAATTTTTAGCTTTTCTTAACAAACTAGGGTTAGCAACAAAAGGTTCTCTAGATGAACAACTAGGTGAGCAACCTATATGATGCTAACAACAACAACGACAAGTGCAAGCAAGGAATACAACACAACAATAAAAAGGACAAAGTAAATGTAAGAGATAACCACAAGTGGAACCGGTGGAGACGAGGATGTGTTACCGAAGTTCCTTCCCTTTGACAGGAAGTATGTCTCCGTTGGAGCGGTGTGGAGGCACAGTGCTTCCCAAAAAAGCCACTAAGGCCACCGTATTCTCCTCACGCCCTCACACAATGCGAGATGCCGTGATTCCACTAGTGGCGCCCTTGAAGACGGCGACCGAACCTTCACAAACAAGGTTGGCGCTATCTCCACACAAAGCTTGGAGGCTCCCAACAAGACCACGGAGCTTCACCACAATGGAATGTGGCTTCGAGGTGACCTCAACCGTCTAGGGTGCTCAAACACCCAAAAGTAACAAGATCATCAAGGGGGGGATCAAATATCTCTTGGTGGAAGTGTAGATCAGGTCCTTCTCAACCAATCCCTAGAAAATCAACCAGTTTGATTGGCTAGGGAGAGAGATCGGGCGGAAATGAGCTTTGGAGCAACAATGGAACTTGGGGAGGTAAGAGGTAGTATTCTCGAAGAAGACCCCTTTATATAGTGGGGGAAAGAATCCAACGGTTACCCCCACTCACAGCCTCAGCAAAGCGATACTACCGCTGCTAGGAGCGGTACTACCGCACGGTAGATCCACCAACCACGGAAGTAAAAAAAATTACTTCCATGTCTACCACCGCTGAGGCTGCAGTTGTGCAAAAGTCCGAGAGAGCGTTAGTAAAAAACTAATACCGCCCAGAGAGCGGTTCTACCGCTGGCACCTGCGGTACTACCGCTCGCACTTAGCACAGACAGGGAAAACAAGCTGGAGCTCCATTGAAGCGAGGGGAAGATGGTGGAATAGAACAGATGTGTACGTGTTGATTCCACCCTAACCTTTTCGAACCGAACCCATCTTAATAGTACGGCTTTCCTACGACTCAAAACCACCAAAGAGAAACATAGAAAGCAACCGTCTTTGATAGACACCGAGGGGCACCAAATCGTCTTGTGCCTAGACATGAATTATCTGAAATGCTCAATGCACATGATTAGTCCCCACGGGCATTGTCATCAATCACCAAAACCACTTAGGGAGAAATATGCCATAACAAACCCCCATCCCACCGTTGCCACATCATCTCGTTCCTCCCCACAACAACTCTCTCTCTCACCTCACATGCGCATAGACGAGCGAGCAAGAGATTCCTTGCAATCGTGCTCTCTGTCTCCCTCGCCAACGTGCCAGGCGGGTTGGTCGTGTCGGGCGGGGCCAGCACGCATGTTTGTCCAGGCCAGCATGCGCACGGCCCTAGCGGGTCACATGTTGGCCCATTACGGACCCGGCACATGAGCTTGCACACCAGGACCGGCCCATTTGGCGAGGTTTGGGTGACGCGCGCTTTTACTCAATAATGAGTTAAGATCTTTTTTCTGAGCTATTATAGTTAGAGCCTTAGAGGTGCCCCAAAATCGAAGAACTAAACTGAACTGGGTTGACATATATTCCTAGTTTATTCGGTTTATGGTGTTTGGTTTGTTGTTTCCATCGGTAACTATCTGTGTTCGGATGTATCACGGTCTTTATACATAAAGCGAATTGGCCATCAGATCATATACACAAAAATGGACCTCCATTTTCTCTAGCTTCACTATTTTGCTGGCACATATAGACATAGCCCTAGGCCTATGTACGATGCAAGCGACCGCCGAAAACCCACACGACAAAGGCCGCAAGATGCCACATGAAGATTGAAGCCAAGCAATCAACCATCCACGCCGACAACATTGCAGCTCCGACTCTGGGCGAGCTAACAACTACGCAAGGAGACCGTCTGCTTTACTATGATCCATGTGGTGGACGAGCTATGCAAACCAGGGCTTAGAAAATTGATGCAAATATAACCAGTCTATCTATAAGCAAAACATTTCAGTTATTTTTAACAGCACCACAGTTAACGGCTAAAAAAAACAGCACCACGCAGCAGCTGAACTATATGGTTCAGGCAGAAGAAGGATGAATGGACCTGCGGTATACATCTGTATGATTTACGAAAACCGGGCAAATGCGCCCAGTCTTTACACACACAATCAAGATACAACAGTCATGGTTGCAATTTCGACACACCACATCTAAGGTAACGACAGTTCACGATTGGGTTTGCACCACGAATCACGGACCCAAGAACATGGCTTCATCGTCGGTTATTCGGGGCCCCGAGGGATATAACTTCTTTTTCTTTTCACTGCTGCGGCAGTCTGTAAGTGACATCAGTTGGGCAACTCCAGGTTTCTTATCTGGTGTGTCCGCCTTCCGCTAGTTTGGACGGTTCAGAGCCATGAACTTGCACTGCTCGCTCATCGCCTGGAGCTGTGCGTCCTTCTTGTCGACCATGGCACGTAGCCTCACATTTTCCTCCATGACCTTCTGGACTTCTGCTTCTTTCTGTGCTTTCTCAGTCTCGAGCTGGTTGGTCCTTGCGACTAGCCTGTTCACAAACATAAAAGGCTCAGTAGCGTGTTGTTTATAGATAACTGACCTGGATACTTGCTTAACAATACGTGCTAGACTGGCCTGATTCTTAATCCTACATTATTTGCAGTACAAGGAACCCGACAACAGTGCGAGTGCATTATCTCGGTTATACCTGCAAATTTGATCATTCACATGCAACAGCCAGGGACCCATTCTGTGGAAGATGGGAAGGATAAGAGTTTTCCTTTTCTGAAGCAAAGGGCAGGGGAACTACCTATTATTTAAGTAGCGAGTTGTTAATATTTACAGAGCGGCCCTGCATTGAAGGGAACAAAGCCTAGAATCTAACAAGCAAAAGCAACTACTCGCCCTCACAGCACAGCTTGGCTGCATAGCAGAAGACCTAAGGTTGAACTCTTGCCAAGCTAAATGACCAACCTGTTCACCAGGAGACCTCAGTGTAAAATTCTATAACTATGATATGCTGGCTAGTATCAACCAGAAAGCAGAAGAAGAAAGTAGGAAGAAGATAACGGACAATGCATATTATTTAGCCTTTCTGCCAAAAACAACCATGGCCATTCCCTTGAGTAGATGTTCCAGTTCGAATGTCATGCAAGCGGTAGAAAGATTAATGATGCAAAAATGTCAATCTTGAGTTGAAAGAGAAGTCGGAAAGTAGCAAGAACTGGAATGTTGGACCAATGCGGACTAGCAGAAAACCAGATTTCTAGGCTTAACCAAGTCAATCTGCATCTTCTTGAACACTAAATATCAATAAACATTTGGGACACGATCGAGGCACAAAACTGCTGCATTCAAGAGAGCAGTACACTGAACCAACTTAAAAACATTTTATATGGCAATAATCTCTATCAGATGTCAGGGGGTGATACAAGAGTAGTAACTGTGTTAACCAATGGTTGCATGATGTATAGTTAACATAATTCTAAGAAGATATCGGCAGACCTCTCAGTCTCTCCAAATCCCCTCACATACGAAGTGGATGATCAAATTGACGACAATATGTGATAGGGAGAAGTCTAGGCATCGCATTTAAGTGCTAATTTGTAACAAAACAGATGTGTTGTGTGCTCTAAAGTCCAAAGGAAAGGTAGAGCCCATTTAGTTACAAAAATGGAGTTGCTAACAGAAGATCAAACATATAGTACTAAAAGAGCATTAGCATCACATACCTGCACAAAGACTATTTTTGTTTTGCATCTCGTAGATACTAATGTTGACCATGTTACAGACTAGTTCAATGCATAGCTGATTGAATATATTATTAAGATGGTAATCATGGTAACTGCAAGTCTACCATGGCCTCACAGTCAACAATGCATCAAACAGGGGCAGAGCCAGCTCCGGGCTCGCTGGTCACAGGACAGCGTACATATGTGACAAATAATGGGGCAAATTTTACTATGCATCGTGTTTTATGCGGGCAGCAGTCAATGGTACGTGATAAACAATGGGCTCCTACCAAGCATCCGGCTAATATTTGGGTAACGGATTTATTAAGTAGGCCTACCAAGCGCAGTCCCCTGACCAAGGGTAATGTTCAGCAGTCATGGGCTGCTAACTTCCCTTCTTCCAAAACAATTACTCGAGAGGAACACAAGCAGTCACAGCCCTGTTCGACACGACAGCACTTCAGCTGTTCTTTTCTCACATGTCATGGAGATGGACTGGTGGCACCACAGGCAGACGGCGGAGTAGATCCATCTCTAGGAACGGCTTACATCCTTGACTAATTTTTGTATGTCCCCTTCTTCATGATTAGGTAAGATTGCTAACTGATTTGGAGATTGATAGATTTAGGGCTTAAATTTTTAGGTCAGACGGTCGGCATTTCCCTTTGTGATTTTCTTTAGCATACTAGTGGTATGTTCTATCTGTCTGTCTCTATTCCTGCAAGCCTTCTATTTGAATATGTTCACAAATCACAACACTTAATTTATATGAATTAGAAATCCAATTTTATTATCTTGTAGTGTCTTCTAGGATGTTTGGATGCTAATTTGGATAGCTATACTTTTACTAATTACTGGCAACATGGCGAGTTTGGTTCTATGCATGTCTGGTTCTATGACTTATGTTGTCAAGTTTCGACTTTATTTTGATTGATAAAACTGAATATTGATATATCTTATGTTAGTTCACTTCAAAATAATAATTGCACGACTACTATGTTTGTACTTACACTACATTATTAATGCAGATTTGTGGTTCCAAAATTTGGGGCTATTTTAGAGGTTGTATATCCGGACACACAATTTTAATTTCCAGATAAGACACTTAGGCTCAAGCTTGCCCAGGCTTCACAAAAGTTCTGGCTCCGCCACTGGCTCAAAGAAAAATTATGCAACGGTAGAAGCATATCAAAGAAATCATTAAATACTCTATTTGTAGGAGGGGGGTAAAAATAATGGGAGGTGCTGGGTTCCTTCCCAGACTCCACACTTTTGTTTCGAGATCTTATGAGTTTCAACTCTAGCCTACCCCAACTTGTTTGGGACTGGAAGGCTTTGTTGTTGTTGTTGTTGGTGGTGGTGGTGGTGGTGGTAGAAGCATATTAATATATGGACATGCCAGAATTTATGAAATGGGTGATTCATGCTGCTGCTTTGTTAAAAATTGGGAGGTTAAATTAACTATTTCTACTCTTTCTTACTCCGTCATTTTTTAGAAGTTTTCTTTACCAAGCTATGCAAGTTTTCCCAGGGAAACTAACACATGGTGATACATTCAGACAGAATATAATCACAAGAAACAACACAAGAACTGCGAAAGTACCTGTCAAAAAGCTTCTCCATTGTCTCGAATTGCTTCTCCGATGAAAGAAGGGTTTCTCTGACACTAACGAGTGTGCTGACATAAGTTCTGAGCGACTCAAAGTCATTCTTCACACGGCTGAGCTCCTGCTCATTTTCAGCAGCGCGCTGCCTCTGCCGAGTGGTCTCTAGGACCATATCTTCAACCCGCTGCCTCATCTCATTCAGCATGCCGTTCGTACCCACTGCAAATTTCTCCATCTCCTCGACTTTGACCGACATGGACTCGACCTGTATGGTCTTCCTCCTGATCTCTTCCAACCCAATCCTGACCTTTTCTTTCTCATTAGCAGTTTCAGACTCGGCCACAATCACTCTCTTGACAAGAGACTCCATGACATCGGTCACCACGCGGATGGACTTGAGGATGTCATCGACATCTCCATCCCCTTCAACGGCATCGCCATTTTTCAGAACGCCGCTACCCTCTGTCGCCGCCCTGTCATCCGAACCTCCCCCACAGGAAGCGGGCTCGGCGGCCTTGGACCAATCGGCCAGGGGCACCCCGTGCCGGTCGACGAACCCCACGCCATCCTGGTTCCTGATCCCGCAGGACGTGTGCGCGAGGTGCGGAATCGACATGATCCTGGCCTTGGATTTGAGGTACGCCAGCAGGGTGGCGATGGTCTTGACCCTGCGGCACAGGTGCTCGAGCTCCCGGCCGGAATCGTCCTCGGAGCGCCGCATCCCGACCTTGACCTCCACGAGCCGGTCGTGCAGCGCCTCCACCTGGGACTGCTGCTGCCTCAGCTCCTCCCTCCATTCGCACTCCCCGACCGGCGGCAGGCCGCTCCGGCTAGGGCCGTCCTCCTCCATGGGACCTCTGAAATTCGGGGGAGCAGATTGCGCTGGTCACTCGGAGAAAACATTCTGGTTTCGGATGCAGATGGATCTGCCGCCGAATTTGACCGCGCGAAACAGCAATCGCGCGAGACCGCGCGAAACAGCAATCGCGCGGATTCGCGCGGGGAGTGGTGGGTGGATCGGGAGTTGGGGGCGTACCTTTGGAGCGCCGGCGAGGGGGAGGAGGAGGAGCGGGCCGGCGGCGAACCGGATGGCCTCCGTCGGGCTGGAGTTTTCTGCTCCCCGTCTTCGCCTTTGCTTTCTCTTGTCTACTTCCCTCGCCTTTCCCCTTCCCTTCCCCGACCAATCAATTGATTGCTTTTCGCTTTGAGCGAAATTTCCATTTTTATTTTGATTAGAGAAATTCCGCTGCTCTGTTTGATGATCCTTGTGGGCCTGGTGTACGGCCCGGTTGTTTCTTTAGGCATACGGGCCGGGTTGGTGGACCACCGTGACATTTTTTTAATTGTGGGCCTAATCTGTAGACATTCGTACTTCTGCATGCCCATCACTCGGGCATACGTTTTTTGTGCTCCAGAAGTGAATCATCTACTCTCTTCATTTCAAAATAAGTGTCTCAAGTATAGTACAAATTTATACTAAAGCTAGTATAAATTTGAGATAGTTATTTTAAAGTAGAGGAATTATTGTTTGCCGAGCACGTGTTCCCGGAAGCCGAATTGCATTTGCGGATGATAATCTCCTTTTCTTACCAAGAGGAAGGGCTTATATGGAGAATTGGTAATGGTAATTTTGTCAGGATATGGGAAGATCCGTGGCCGCCAAGAGGTGTGACTAGACTCCCATCTTCTCATCAAGGACAAGGTCTTCTTGCCATGGTGTCACAACTAATTGATCCAGTCACTGGTTAATGGAATAGAGCGCTCGTGGAGAACTGCTTCCATCCTGATGATGTTGTTGCGGTCATAAGCATTCCGATTTGTGAGCAAACAAGGGACTTCCTTGTTTGGCACTTTGACAATAAGGTTTTTTTTTCTTCGTAAAATCGGGTTACAAAGTTCATGTAAATATGCTACGTCGGGAAGCCACGATAAAGATAGATCAAAATTCTGTAGCTGAGATGCAAGATGCCACACTTTTCGATTCACTTTGGAAGATCAAGTGTCCTCCGAGAGTGCACCACTTTCATTGGAGATTGGCACATAATAGTCACCCCATGTATATGAACATTAGTCACCGAGGAGTGGAGCTTGATAACAGATGCGCCCCATGTGAACGTCTCTTTGAAGATGGTGCTCATCTGTTCATCCTGTGCAAAATGGTTAAACAACGGTGGCGTGCCTTGCATGTTGAGGATGTCTGAAACAGTCTCTTACAACTTGGATCAGCGAAGGAAGTTATTCATGTTTTTTTTCGGCTGCGGGGTGATTAACCCACAAGTATAGGGGATCGCAACAGTTTTTGATGGTAGAGTATTCAACCCAAATTTGTTGATTCGACACAAGGGGAAGCCAAAGAATATTCTCGAGTATTAGCAGTTGAGTTGTCAATTCAACCACACCTGAAAGACTTAGTATCTGCAGCAAAGTATCAGTAGCAAAGTGGTGATAGCAACAGTAGCAACGGTAACAATAGCAGTAGTGACAGCAGTAGCAGCAGAGTAACAATAGCAGCAGCGACAGCAATAGTGACAGGGTAACAGTAGCAGCAGTGACAGCAGTAGCGATAGAGTAACGTAGCAAGGACCAGTAGGAAAAACTCGTAGGCATTGGATCGGTGATGGATAATTATGCCGGATGATATTCATCATGCAACAGTTATAACACGGAGAGATAAGTAACTAGCTCCAGTTCATCAATGTAATGTAGGCATGTATTCCGTATGTAGTCATACGTGCTTAGGGAAAAGAACTTGCATGACATTATTGTCCATCCCTCCCATGGCAGCGGGGTCCTAATGGAAACTACGGGATATTAAGGTTCTCCTTTTAATAGAGAACCGGAACAAAGCATTAGCACTTAGTGAATACATGAACTCCTCATACTATGGTCATCTCCAAGAATGGTTCCGGCTATTGTCACTCCGGGGTTGCCGGGTCATAACACATAGTAGGTGACTACAACTTGCAAGATAGGATCAAGAACACACATATGTTGATGAAAACATAATAGGTTCATATCTGAAATCATGGCACTCGGGCCCTAGTGACAAGCATTAAGCATGGCAAAGTAGTAGCAACATCAACCTCAGAACATAGTGGATACTAGGGATCAATCGCCGTCAAAACTAACTCGATTAGATGATAGATCTCATCCAACCCATCACCGTACAACAAGCCTACGATGAGATTACTCAAGAACGGTGAAGAGCATCATGGAATTGGCGATGAAGGAAGGTTGGTGATGACGATGGCGACGATCTCCCCTCTCCGGAGCCCAGAACGGACTCCGGATCTGCCCTCCAGAGAAAGAACAGGTGGTGGCGGCGCCTCCGTATCGTAAAACACGATGAACTCTTCTCCTTGATTTTTTTCGGACGAAAGGGACTAAATAGAGCTGGAGTTGGAGGCGGCGGAGCTCCGAGGGCCCCACAAGCCTGCTAGGCGCGGCCGGGGGGCACGCGCCTCGTGGGCTTGTGGGCTCCTCGCTCCTCTCCTCCGGTTGATTCTTGCGCCAGTATTTTTTATATATTCCACAAAAAATCCTTGTAAATTTCCAGGTCATTCCGAGAACTTTTATTTCTGCGCAAAAACAACACCATGGCAATTCTACTGAAAACAGCGTTAGTCCGGGTTAGTTCCATTCAAATCATGCAAATTATAGTCCAAAACAAGGGCAAAAGAGTTTGGAAAAGTAGATACGACAGAGACGTATCAACTCCCCCAAGCTTAAAGCCTTGCTTGTCCTCAAGCAATTCAGTTGACAAACTGAAAGAGACAAAAGAAAAACTTTTACGAACTCTGCTTGATCTTGTTGTTGTAATTATGTCTAACTCATATTCAGATTCTCAGCAAGATCATAAGCTAACCACATAAGCAATGACATTAGGTCTCAAGAGGAACTCATATCAATGGCATAATCAACTAGCGAGCAATAATAATAAGTTTCAAACGTCAACACTTCAATCAAAACAATCATGAAGCAATAAGAACAGATGGTATCTCGCTAGCTCTTTCTTAGACCGCAAAAAATAATTGCAGAGCACCATCAAAGACCAAGGGCTGACTGAACATTGTAATTCATGGCAAAGAAGATCCAGTCACAGTCATACTCAATCTCAATTAAAAGCAAAGCATAAAAATGATAGAGGTGCTCTCTAATTGGTGCTTTTATAAGGAGAGGATGACTCAACAGAAACATAAATAGACAGGCCCTTCACAGAGGGAAGCATTGATTTGCAGAGGTGCCAGAGCTCAAGCTTTGAAGACAGAGATAAATAATTTTGGGTGGCATGCTTTCATTGTCAACGCAATGACCAAGAGTTTTCACCATCTTCCATACTACACATACTATAGGCGGTTCCCAAAGAGAAAAGTAAAGTTTTGACTCCCCCACCACCGATCAATCACACTCCACGACTAGCCGAATACTCGGGTGTCGTCCATACCAACAACAATCCAGGGGGAGTTTTCTTTGCAATTATCTTTTCGATTTGAGCATGGAACTGGGCATTCCAATTACCGGCCCCTTTCTCGTGAATGATAGTGAATAAACACATATCAAGGATAACACGCCTAGCATGGAAGATACTGACCGCCCCTTGTCACCACATGAGCGGTTCGGGCATGCAAAACAAATTATTTCTTGAAGGTTTAGAGAGTGGCACATGCAAATTTACTTGGAACGGCAGGTAGATACCGCATATAGGTAGGTATGGTGGACTCATATGGAACAACTTTGGGTTTATGGAAGTGGATGCACAAGCAGTATTACCGCTTAGTACAAGTGAAGGCTAGCAAAAGACTGGGAAGCGACCAACTAGAGAGCGACAACAGTCATCAATATGCATTGAGATTAACCAACATTGAGTGCAAGCATGAGTAGGACATAAATCAACATGAACATGAATATCATAGAGGCTATGTTGATTTTGTTTCAACTACATGCGTAAACATGCACCAAGTCAAGCCACTTGAATCATTCGAAGGAGGATACCATCCTATCATACTACATCATAATCATCTCAAAATTCATGTTGGCATCCAAGACAAACCATTATAAGCTCCTAGCTAATTAAGCATGGCACCAGAAACTATGATCTCTAAGTTGTCATTGCAAACATGTTTCTCTCACAACAAAGCTGAATTAGGAACGATGAGCTAGTCATATTTACAAAAACAAATAGATCAAGTTCATACCAGCTTTTCCAGGCTCAGTCACTTCATCATATATCGTCATTATTACCTTTCACTTGCACGACCGAATGATGTGAACAATAATAAGAGTGCTCGTGCATTGGACTAAGCTGGAATTTGCAAGCAAACACAAAGGAGAAGACAAAGTAATATGGCCCTTTGACAGATAAACAGGTATGCATGCGAGAGCCACTAAACATTGTAACCATGGTCTTCTACCTTGACCCAAAGAAAAAGAAAACTATTTACACGGGAAAGCTCCCAACAAGCAAAATAAGAAAAGGAAATCTTTTTGGGTTTTCTCAAACTAGACAAACACACAAGAAGAAAGCGAGAAAAAGAAATAAACTAGCATGGATGATACAGTGGCAAAGTGTGAACACCGACTATCAAAGTGAAAGCGTAAGCATGAATATAATGTCGGTGAGAAACACGTACTTCCCCAAGCTTAGGCTTTTGGCCTAAGTTGGTCTACTCCCATGGATGGTCCGAGCGATACCCAAAATCATAGTGGGGGTTGTACGGGAGCGCTGCAGCTACCGCCTGAATAGCTGCCTCACGAAGGCGAGCAGCCTTTGCCTCCCTCTCATACTCCTCTGCCTCTCCTCTGGTTATGTAATATCTCTGTTTTACCTGAAAGTCAAAGAAGGCAGGAGCAGGAAGGGTAATATGGAAAACACGTTGTCGGTTAAATATTATACGGTATAGGAGGGATTCATTATCCCTCTCAAGGAACTGATAGCGTGTCATAGCGGCGCGATCAAGGAAAGTTGTATGGAGCGGGGGATCTCCTTCGCGGATGGGTACTCCAAGAAAATTTGCTATGCGAGTGGTATAGATCCCACCAAAGAAATCCCCTTCATTAGCATTATTATTCAGCCTCCTTGCTATTATAGCTCCCATGTTGAAACTTCTATCACCCGTTATTGCGCTCTTAAGAATACTAAGGTCAGGTGCGCAGAGGTGACAATGCTCGATCTTGTCGTTAATGCATCTACCTATGAAGAGGGCAAAGTAATGCAAGGTAGGAAAATGAATGCTCCCCATGGTAGCCTACGTAATATCTCTAGTTTCTCCAACGGTTATACTAGAGAAAAAAAATATCTAACCGAAGATTTAGGAGGATCATTGAGACTACCCCAATCAGGTATCTTGCAAATTCTATTGAAATCCTCTAAATCCATGGTATGCGATTTGTCATAGAGATCAAACAGTACGGATGTGTCACGGCCAGTTGAAAATTTGAATCTACGAACAAAAGAGGCAGTGAGAGTAGTATACTGTTCACATTTATCGGAGATGAATTCTTCAAGTCCAACGTTGTGAACAAGTGTATCAAACTCGTCTTTGAAACCTGCATCAATCATGAATTCATCAGAAGGCCATTCACATGGTTGTACCTGTGCGTTCCTTGGTTGATAAGGATCAGGTTCCTGAATCACGAGACGGGGACCCCTCTTGCTTGAGGAACCACCATGATAGTTTCTCCTGAACATCTTCCTTTTCTGAAATTCTTAGTGACTCAAAGGAAAAGTGAACAAGGCTCAACGAAACTCGTAGAAACTACTCCTTCAAGTGCCTAGAGGCCATATCACGCATCAAAACTACTTGGGACCAGTTAAAATTAGCATGCAAAGCTCAAGAACAGGGTCACCAAGGCAACAAAAATACGCGGCGTATAAGGCACTAGAGCAAAAACTAATTGGACCAATGGAGGAGTCACATACCAAGGAGCAATTTCCCCAAAACAGTTTGGTGAATGGGGCTTTGCACAAGGAGATCGAAAATCGCAGCAAGAAGAGCAAGAACACGGGTTTGAGCTATGAAACGAGTTTTTTGTAGAGGGAGGAGAAGGAGATGGGACCTGGAATAAGTGGAGGGGGGGACACGTGGGCCCCACAAGCCTGGTAGGCGCGGCCAAGGGGGGTGCCCGTGCCTCCAGGGCTTGTGGCCCACTGGTGCATCCCCCTGACTAGCTCTCCATCTCAGAATTTTTCAAAAATTCCAGAAAAATCATACTTGATTTTCACGGCATTCGGAGAACTTTTATTTTCGGGACACTTTTCCACGGGACGCAAAAAGCAGAAAACAGGAAAAACTAAAGCTAAATCTATCATTTTTCTTCTAAGCAACCAAAGGTGAAAGCTTGGAACAGAGGTTTGTGACTCCTCGATTCATCCATCCCATGGTCATCGAAAGAAATCCGTCAATGAGGTTGATCAAGTCTCCTTGACAAATTTTTTGAATCGCATGAAAAAGGAACGGAGAATTTTCGAATAGTCACTAAGTTACCTCAATGGGATGTGCATATCCCCAACAAGCAAATCATACTTCATCTTAACAGTAGGTATAGGGCATTCAAAGCTCCCAATAAGAATAGATGAAGTTTTTTCAATAGCATTGATGCAATGTATCCGATATTGTTTCTTTGGAAAGTGCACCGTATGATCATTACCATTGACATGGAAAGAGACATTGCCTTTGTTGCAGTCAATAACAGCCCCTGTAGTGTTTAAAAAGGGTCTTCCAAGGATGACCGCCATGGCATCATCCTCGGGAATATCCGGGATAACAAAGTCCGTCAAGATAGTAACGTTAGCAACCACAACAGGCACATCCTCACAAATTCTGATAGGAAAAGCAGTTGATTTGTTGGCCATTTGCAGAGAGATTTCAGTGGGTGTCAACTTATCCAATTCAAGTCTACGATAAAGAGAAAGAGGCATGCCACTAACACCGGCTCCAAGGTCTCATAAAGCAGTTCTAACGTAGTTTCCTTTAATGGAGAAGGGTATAGTGGGCACTCCGGGATCACCTAGTTTCTTAGGAGTTCCACCCTTGAAGGTGTAATTAGTGAGCATGGTGGAAATCTCAACCTCAGGTATCCTCCTCTTATTAGTCACAATATCTTTCATGTACTTAGCATAAGGAGACATTTTGAGCATATATGTCAAACACATTTGTAGAAAGACAGGTCTAATCATTTCAACAAATCGCTCAAAATCCTCATCATCCTTTTTCTTGGATGGTTTGGGAGGAAAGGGCATGGGTTTCTGAACCCATGGTTCCCTTTCTTTACCATGCTTCCTAGCAACGAAGTCATTCTTATCATATCACTTATGCTTAGCCTATGGGTTATCAAGATTAACTGGTTCAATCTCCACATCCTTATCATTGCTAGGTTGAGCATCATCATGAACACCACTATCAATATTATCATTAGGCTCATGTTCATCACCAGATTGTGTTTCGGCATCAGAAACGGAGATATCATTTGGATTCTCAGGTGTAACAGCAACAGGGTTGCTAGCATGCAAATTCCTATCATCTTTCTTTTCCTTTCTAGGATGACTAGGTGCTAATACGTCTTCAACGTATCTATAATTTTTGATGGTTTCATGCTATTATCTTGTCAAACTTTGGATGTTTTGTATGCCTTTTATATCTTTTTTGGGACTAACTTACTAACTCAGCGCCAAGTGCCAGTTCCTGTTTTTACCGTGTTTTTGACCCTTTTTAGAGGAGGATTTTAAACGGAGTCCAAACAGAAAGAAACTTCCAAAAAGATTTTTTCCGAAACAGAAGACGATCGGGAGACTTGAGAACCAAGGCAGGGGGTCACCAGGGACCCCACAAGCCCCCTAGCCGCGGCGAGGGGGGCCCGCGCCTCCCAGGCTTGTGGGCTCCCTGGGCCTCCTCTGCCCTAGGTCTTTCGCCTATATATTCCCTAAAATCCCAGAAAAAGTCAGGAGAGCCACGAAAATACTTTTCCGCCGCCGCAAGCTTTTGTCTCCGCAAGATCCCATCTGGGGCACGTTCTGGTGCCCTGCCGGAGGGGGGATTCGGATACGGAGGGCTTCTTCATCAACACCATGACCTCTTCGATGATGCGTGAGTAGTTCACCATAGACCTACGGGTCCATAGCTAGTAGCTAGATGGCTTCTTCTCTCTCTTGGATCTTCAATACAAAGTTCTCCATGATCTTCATGGAGATCTATCAAATGTAATCTTCTTTGCGGTGTGTTTGTCGAGATCCGATGAATTGTGGATTTATGATCAGATTATCAATGAATCTTATTTGAGTTTCTTCTGATCTCTTATATGCATGATTTCATATCCTTGTAATTCTCTTCGAATTGTGGGTTTTGTTTGGCCAGCCTGATACTGCTTTGCCATTAGGTGCATTCCTTGATGCACATATTGCTAGAGTTGCTGCTAGATGTGATGATACTTCTGAAACTGCTGATACTATTGAAGTAGAACCTGCTACTATGCATGAATTGCCTGCTATGCCTGATACGCGCTATGTTATGGAGGGAGAGATAGCTGAGGACTTTCTTGCGTGTAAGGATAGCTATGATGTTGAGAAACTTGTGCGCAAGTGGAAAGAAAAATCTCTGAACGCTAGGATGAATTACGACCCGAAGTTTGCCACTTCGCCTATCTTTGTGACCGATAAGGATTATGAATTCTCTGTCGACCCTGAGTTAATCACTTTGGTCGAATCTGATCCTTTTCACGGTTATCAGTCTGAAACGGTTGTAGCCCAACTTACCAAACTGCACGATATAGCCACCCTATTCACTAGTGAGGAAAAGATCCGCCACTACTATATGCTCAAGTTGTTTCCTTTCTTGCTAAAGGATGATGCTAAGACCTGGTTCACTTCTCTTGCTCCTGGTTGTGTGCGTAGTCCCCAGGATATGGTCTACTACTTCTCTGAAAAATATTTCCCTGCCCATAAGAAGCAAGCTGCCTTGCAGGAAATATACAACTTTGCTCAAGCTGAAGAAGAGAGTCTCCCACAAGCTTGGGGGAGGCTCATCCAGCTGCTGAATGCTTTGCCTGATCACCCTCTTGAGAAGAATGAAATACTTGATATCTTCTATAATGGACTTACCGATGCTTCCAAAGTCCACCTAGATAGTTGTGTCGATTGTGTTTCTAGGGAACGAACCATAGAACAAGCTGAGATTCTACTGAATAACATCTTGTGCAATGAAAATGCTTGGACTATTCCCAAACCACCTCCTAAGCCAACTCCAAAGAAAAGAGGTATTCTATTCCTCAGTCCTGAAGATATGCAAGAAGACAAGAAATCTATGCGGGAGAAAGGCATTAAATGTGAATATGTCAAAAATCTACCACCTATCGAAGAGATCCACGGCCTCGATAACCCGATACAGGTAGTAGAAGTAAATTCTCTGTGTAGGTTTGATAAGAGTGATATTCATTTTGTTAAACCTGCTAGCTTATGCATGGATGAATTTGATAACTTTGTTGTCAAACAACAAAGTTTCAATGATTAAGTTAGTAGACAATTGGAAAAGAATGCTCGTATGCTTAGTCATTTAAGTGCTTGTGTGGACAGAAATGCCAATGATCTTAAACTTCTAAGTAAACATGCCTCTATGGTTACTACTCAGGTAGAACAAGTACTTAAAGCTCAGAATGACTTGCTCAATGAGTAGAATGACAATGTCGTTAGAGTCGTCACTAGAGGCGGTAGAATGACTCAGGAACCTCTGTATCCTGAGGGTCATCCGAAGAGAGTTGAACAAGATTCTCAAGGAGTTAGCACTGATACACCTAGTCATCCTAGAAAGAAGAAGAAAGATGATAGGAACCTGCATGCTAGCAACCCTGTTGCTGCTACCCCCAAGAGTCCAAATGATGCCTCTATCTCTGATGCTGAGACACAATCTGGTGATGAACATGAGCCTAATGATAATATCAATACTGATGTTCATGATGATGCTCAACCTAGCAATGAAAAGGATGTGGAGATTGAACCTGATCTTGATAACCCACAGCCTAAGAATAGAAGATACGGTAAGAATGACTTCGCTGCTAGGAAGCATGGTAAAGAAAGGGAGCCGCTCCCATGGGTTCAGAAACCTATGCCCTTTCCTCCCAAACCATCCAAGAAAAAGGATGATGATGCTTTTGAGCGCTTCGTTGAAATGATCAAACATGTCTTTCTGCAGATGCGTCCGACAGATATGCTCAAAATGTTTCCGTATGCTAAGTACATGAAAGATATTGTGACTAATAAGAGGAGGATACCTGATCTTGAGATCTCCGCCATGCTTGCCAATTACACTTTCAAGGGTGGAACTCCGAAGAAACTAGGTGATCCCGATGTGTCCACTGAGGTGACCTAGTGGCTATTCGAAAATTCTCCATTCCCTTTTGCGATTCGAGAAAGTTTTGTCGAGGGGATTTGATCAACCCCATTGACGGATTTCTTTCGATGACCATGAGATGGATGAATCGAGGAGTCACAAACCTCTGTTCCAAGCTTTCACTTTAGGTTGCTTAGAAGAAAAATGATAGAGTTAGTTTAGTTTTCCCTGTTTTCTGTCTTAGCGTCCGGTAGAAAAATACCCCGAAAATAAAAGTTCTCCGAATGCTGTGAAAATCTAGTATGATTTTTTCTGGAATATTTGAAAAATACTGGGACAAAGAGTCTGTCTAGGGGCCACACCAGTGGGCCACAAGCCCTAGGGGCGCGGGCACCCCCTGGCCGCGCCACCCAGGCTTGTGGGGGCCCACAGGCACCCCCTCCACTCATTCTTGCTCCCATCCAGTTCTCCTACCTCCAGAAAAAATCGTTTCGCACCTCAAACCCGTGCTCTTGCTCCTCTTGTTGGGATTTTCGATCTCTTTGCTCAAATCACCTTTCTCCGAACTGTTTTGGGGAAATTACTCCTTGGTAAGTGACTCCTTCATTGGTCAAATTAGTTTTTGCTCTAGTGCCTTATACTCCGCGTATTTTTGCTACCTTGGTGACCATGTTCTTGAGCTTTGCATGCTGATTCTAGCTGGTCCCAAGTAGTTTTGATGCGCAATATGGTCTCTAGGCACTAGTGGGAGTAGTTGCTACGAGTTTAGTTGAGCCTTGTTCACCTTTCCTTTGGATCACTGAAAATTTCAGAAAAGGAAGATGTTCATGAGAAACTTTCATGGTGGTTCCTCAAGCAAGAGAGGTCCCCGTCTTGCGATTCGGGAGCCTGCACTACAACAGGACAGAGCTTTAGTAACACGGTGTTATGTTACTACAGGCCCAAAATCGTGTTACTACGCCATGTAGTAACACATTTTGGAATGTCTTCCACTAGACCGTGTTACTAATTGGTGTCCATTGTCACACATAATAGTTGTTACCACATTTTAAATATTGTGTTACCGTTACATTGTAGTAACATGCATGTTACGTGTTACTCAACAGTATGGTAACATTTTATTGTAACCATAGTAACACCTATAGTAACATACCTACCTAGACCTATAACGTTGATGGTAGCATACTTTTGTAACTATAGTAACACAATTCATAACACATTTTTTAGCTTCGAAACAAAACTAGTAACAGAATATCCAAATATTGTAACACTATAATTTATAGTTGTCACTGCCCTAGTAACACAGTTTGTAACTCTAGTAACTGCACCCGTAACACTATTATATTGGCATCACAACATAATTAATATATTTATTTTTTATTAAACAAAAATTTGGATACATATTTTATTGAATATAAATTTATTCAATAAAATTGCTAATCTTGCCCAAATATTTAATTGTTTTACTATGATTCTTATCATCATTAAAATGATAGAGACTCAAGCACAACACATACACAAATTGAAAAATTCAAGATATTTATTACAAATATACAAAAGTTTAGGATTGTACCGATCATAGCGTAATTACATTGCATTAAAATTAATGTAAGTATCTTCACATCATTCAATAGTATTCCTAACATTTCAAATGTTTAAGAAACACCCATTTGGAAAATATTACATTCAACGACACAAACTACACTTTCTGCTTCTAGTCTTCAATGGACTAATTGCTTCTTGAATTCATCATGAGCATGAGGATGGGATCCACCCGCAGGAGTTCTGCCATTACTTCATCTTTATGTTCTGAAAAGAACAAAGGAAAAAAACAACCACCTTCATCCTTGCAACTGAAAATATTGTATAAGTAAACCAAGAAATTGAAAAACATAAATTCTACCATTGGAAATAGTAAGAGAACTGCAGATAAAAGACATACCCTTGCTGCTTGTGCCTTGAATCATATAGTATGGTTGTATTGTAACCTTGATGCCTTCCTCCTCATTATTTATCCTACAACAAGTACTAAGGTAATAACATGCAGTCTAAAATTAATTCAAGTATCTAGAAGTATGTGCATATAAGTGAAATCGACGACATGGTAGTATCACAAGTAGAGTTCAGCATTGCACTTCCAGTATAACAGGTACATGTTTGACCAAATTAGCAAAAGCATAACACATACCAGTATAACAAGTAGAGTTCAACATTGCACTGCCACTATAACAGCTACACTTATTATTATTATTTATATATGGTTCACAAAGAAGCATTTACCATAAGGCATTAATATCTTTTTTAGGTTTTTAGTCATCCTGAATAGGTAAAAGGCCAGTGCGGGTCGAAATATTATAAAGATATATACTGTAAATTCCAAGACCAAACTAAGCTTTCAAATGATGCTAATTTGGTATTGCAACGAACTCCAACAGTCAAATGTACTATAAAATAAAACAAATTAACAGCTACTATGAGTGACCACAAGTATCCATTAGTTTTACAATTGCTGATTTAGATTCCAATAGTCTATTTTTATTTATTCAAATGCTATAAATAAACTAAATAAGATGAGAGTGAGACTACACACAGAAAGTTGAATGTGCAAGATCGACATTGTCCCCTAAGTACTTCTCTTCTTAACTACTTCCTTTTGAATGTTTTGAATGTTCAGCAGAAAGCAAAATTCAAAAATGCATGGTCAGATAATTGCAACCTCGGTTTATTTATAAAACAATGGTATTGAAAGAAGTGCATCCAACCAAAAATAAACCTTAATTGGAAAGATATATTTGGATGCCTTACCTACAGGTATTGATCAAGTACGCCAATCTGCGTGTAAACAGAATTTTCCATCGGAGAGCAAGCAGAGGTTATACATCAAACTTTCCATCAGAAAGCAAGCAGAGGTTATACACAGATTGTATAGAGGAGACTAAAATAGAGTTCCAACCCGGTATTTCTTGTATGCTCCATGCTTCAATTGTCACCATAAAAATGAAGAACTGGCACCGTTGCCAGCTCCTCCAAATGCCAATCGGTGTCGTCACCCATCCGCCGAGGCAACCATCCGCCGCACCACTGCGCTGCACACAGTCCTGTTGCTGGGCGAGGAAAAGGTGAATCGCTTTATTTAATCAAATGAACACCAAGCAACTGGTCATGTGTAGATGAAATTAAATTCACCTTTTCTACATCAATTTGTACATCTACAAAAAGGAAACTTTCATGAGACAATGATTTCCATCTAATGCAAATAAACTACATGGGAATTATGAGGTAATCAAGATGCATGTCTGCTAGGTACGAACAATAGCTCGCCGTGGAGAGTTTCGTCGACCTGTCAAGAAATCTCTGTAGCTCCTCAACCTTGTGGCCAACACCTTCCTCGTTCCAATGCAAGTGTTTCCTCATGTACTTCCATACTATATATGTTTGTTTTAGATCTCTAGATCAATTTCCCCATGAGCAAGATAAACATGGAAATCTAATCAAAGCTAGGGAAGCAGCTCGATTTATTTCTTCAATGGCTTGCCGTGAAATTTTGTGATAGGTTGATAACCAAAGGCTAACACCAAGTTAAGAAAGAGCTGCCGAGACAACAGATCAATTCACGTATGTGAGTTTACGGCAAGCTGCGCACGTAGCTATCAGCCAAGCTCACCTCCACATCCATGTCGTGGTTGAGATACAACTGCAGCAAGCCCAGCGCCTTGTGTACGGGCTGGTGTAACGTGCTGCCTTCATGTGCCGTGTGATTTGTCCCTGAACTGTGATGATGTGTGTCTCTTTCCCCTGGCTAGATGGGAGCTTGGCCTATTGGCTCGCCTTGCCTTGCACACACAAAAATCCTCTACCCCAATCAGTCTTATTGCAAAAACTAATTACTCTGCTCCAATCCGGCTTATTGCAAAAACTAATTCGTCTACTGCAATCAGGCTTTTTTGCTTCCGTGAATCCTTGTTTTCGTGTATTGAATCACAAGATCAGAAACTTGAAGAAAAAAATCATAGTCTAAGAGTCTAGATTCAAAATTCCAAATTGAGGAGGGCTAACCTTAATAGAAGAAATCATGAAAATTCATGTAATCCCAAATTGACGAGGACTAATCCGGGACCTCGCGCTCTCCATCTCCTGATGCGTTTCCTGCAGTTCCTTCACGAACCAGTCCACCACCGCCTTGATCCGCCCCGTGTGCTCCCAAGAACCAGATCAAGAAGATCGACGGAGATGAGGCTGGAGGGAGTGTACTTCGTGGTCAGAGATGAAGAGGGCACGAGCACGGGTGAGGGTGGTGGCGGCAGCAACCCTAGGTGGGAGTAGTAGAAAAGAAAAGAGGGATGCTTAGCGAGGGGTTGGCCAGGCATGAACCGCCCCCTGATGACGTGGGCAACGTCAGAGAACGACCCTGATGCGTATAAGTCACATTTGTCGGGTTAGGTGGCACATTCCAAAACAACAAGGGAAACGTTTATACACGGCGCGCCGGCCGAATCGTTTCGGCCGGACGCATCGTGTTCGTCCGATCTGGGCGGACCGCGCACGTCCCCTTCCCCCACGCAGGTCGCCGTCGCACCTCCCCCCGCGCAGGCGCCGTCGTCGTGTGCTTCCCCTTTGTGCAGGTCGCCGTCGCCCCCTTCCCCGCTCAGGCGTCGCCGTCACGTGCTTCTCCTCTGTGCATGCCGCCGTCGCCCCACCAGGGCGGGGGGCACGATGTTGACGCCACACCAGGGCGATGTAGGGGGTAGAACGAGAAACCAGGTGCGACAGGGAGGAGCGTGCGGTAGTTGGAGTATGTCGGTAGTGGCTTGTTGATGGGGCCCGGCGTAGTGATGTGGCGACATGCCAAGATCTGTCCCCATGTGGTAAATGCTTCCCCTTGTGTCTGGTCACTTAGTTTGCTATGGCCTTTCAGTCTTGTATGATCTTAGAATAGAACTGCTTCAAATATGTGCCAAATGGTGGACTATGCATAATGTGGGTTGTGAAATTAATTTCCTTTCATTACCTGTAGGATCCAATGATAGGTAAGTTGTAGGTAGTATTGTACAAACGTTAGTGGTATGTACCATTGACTCGTTATGATGTTTGTCCACGTAGAGGTACAATGCTCTTTCACAAGAAAGAACATTAGCTCCAAATCCATAATGATTCATAGATGCTCCTGATTTGTAATGAACTTTGATGTAAACTCTTCATTGAATCTTAATTTTCAGGAAATTTTTCAAGTAGAGATTAGAAGGACTGATTTTTCTGAACCGCAGATGAAGCTATGGGTTCTATTACCAAACATTTATATGTTTGCTTAGTTTTTGCTCTTCAAACCTGAAGCTTGGAAAATTTCAGAAAATTTCTATGAAGTTAAGCTTCATGTATGACAGATTTTTGTTTGGAATATATAGACTGTTTGTCAAAGAAGTATTATGTTAGATTTTCCATCTTGTAACTGAACTTATTCCTTTTTGAATGGACGTTCCGATTTACGTGGGATTGGTGTCAAAACCCGATGTCTGATTCAATTTTCTTCTTCTTTGTTCTTGGTAACCAGCTTGTACGTGTGTGAGTTTTGGGCCTTGTAACTTGTAGCTGGCATTGTTGCTTGTGTGACAAGTGTGCCTTACACTTACAGTTGGGCGCTGGTCGTCTTGTCACCCTGTGAGCTATGCGTTTTATGGTTGGCACCGGTTGTTTGATTGATTTCAGCCGCTCTTGTTGTAAAGTTGCTTTTGTCCGAGTGACTTTGATTACCGCTATGAAATACTTGTGGTGTACTAGAGTGAGTGATGGACAAAATATTATTAGCACACGAACAACTTTCCCCCTCCTTTGATGCTAGTACAATACTCGTGTACTGACTACCGGTTAGTGCATTGATGCTTTTAGGTGGAATACTATAATCTTCATGAGTACACGTATTGACGTCAATTGCTTAATTCTATGTGATCAATTTAAAGTGTGCATCTATGGTCATTGAGTCATCCTAAAATTAGCGACTTATTTGTTTAATATGGTATTTACTGAAATCATCTTCAAATAATTCGATATTTATCAAAACCAGACCATATCTTGTTCCATCTTGTATTTTTCAAAAAATATCTATCTATTATTTTCATTAAAGAATTTCATGTGGACATGTAGGCCCTATATTTTAAGGTAATGGTCATACAATCACCCAATTAATTTTAGTCTTTCTATTTCCTTTCCCTATAATAGACTTGTAACACTACGGATCAACACATGATTATGTGTTACTTACTCGACAATATGTAACACACTCCCACTAACATATATTAATATGTTACTGTAGCAACATATGTGTAACACATAACATCCAACACATAATTACGTGTTACTAAAACGATATTGTTGTAACACATTTTCGAGCTTATGTTGTATGTGTTATAGTCCGTCTTTGCAACACAAATCATGTGTTACTTGATTTTCGCTTGTAACATGTTTTACTATGTGTTACATGATTGTGTTACCAAAGCTCTGTTCTGTTGTAGTGCTGATCCTTACCAACCTAGGGACGCGCAGGTACAACCATGTGAATGGCCTTCTAATGAATTTATGATTGAGGCAGGCTTCAAAGATGAGTTTGATGCATTTGTTCGCAACGTCGGACTTGAAGAATTCATCTCCGATAAATGTGAACAATATGTTGCTCTCACTGCCTCTTTTGTTCATAGATTCAGATTTTCAGCTGGCCGTGAGCCATCTGTACTGTTTGATCTCTATGATAAATCGTATACCGTGGATTTAGAGGATTTCAGTAGAATTTGCAAAATACCTATTTGGGGTAACCTCAATGATCCTCCTAAATCTTCGGTTATAGATTTTTGCGTTGGTATTATGGTTGGAGAAACTAGAGACATTACGCAAGCTACCATGGGGAGTATTCATTTTCCTGCCTTACATTATTTTGCTATCTTCATAGGCAGATGCATTAATGGCAAGATTGCGCATTGTCACCTCTACACACCCGACCTTAGTATCCTTAAGAGCGCAGCGACGGGTGACAAAAGCTTCAACATGGGAGCTATTGTAGCAAGGAGGCTGAATAAGAATGCTATTGATGGGGATTTCTTTGGCGGGATCTATGCCACTCGCATAGCAAATTTTCTTGGAGTACCCATCCGCGCAGGAGATCCCTCGCTCCATACAACTTTCCTTGACCGCGTCGCTATGACACACTACGAGTTCCTTGAGAGGGATGATGAATCCCTCCTATACCGATTGATATTTAACCGGCAGCGTGTTTTCCATATTACCCTTCCTGCTCCTGCTTTCTTTGACTGTCAGGTAAAACAGAGATATTACATAACCAGAGGAGAGGCAGAGGAGTATGAGAGGGAGGCAAAGGCTGCTCGTCTCCGTGAGGCGGCTATTCAGGCAGTGTCTACAGCGCTCCCGTATAACCCTGATTATGATTTTGGGTTTCGCCAGGACCGTCCTTGGGAGTAGACCAAGTTAGGCCAAAAGCCTAAGCTTGGGGGAGTACCTGTTCTCACCGACTTTACATTCTTGCTTATGCTTTCACTTTGTTAGCCGGTGTTCACACTTTGCCACTGTATCATCCATGCTAGTTTATTTTCTTTTTCTCGTTTTCTTTTCATGTGTCTGTCTAGTTTGAGAAAAACGAAAAAGATTTTCTTTTTATTCTTTTGCTTATTGGGATCTTTCCCATGTAGATAGTTTTCTTTTTTCCTTGGGTCAAGGTAAAAGATATTGGTTACAATGTTTAGTGGCTCTTGCATGCATACCTGTTTAGCTTTCAAAGAGCCATATTACTTTGTCGTCTCCTTTGTGTTTGTGTGCAGATTCCAGCTTTAGTCCAATGCACGAGCACGCTTATTATTGTTCACATCGTTCGGTCGTGCAAACGGAAGGCAATAATGACGATATATGATGAAGTGACTGAGCCTGGAAAAGCTGGTATGAACTCGATCTATTTTGTTTTTGTAAATATGACTAGCTCATCATGCCTGATTCAGATTTGTTATGAGAGAAACATGGTTGCAATGCCAATTTAGAGATCATAGTTGCTTATGCCATGCTTACTTAGCTAGGAGCTTATAATGGTCTGTCTTGATTGCCGACATGAATGTTGAGATGACTGTGTTGTAGTATGACACGATGGTATCCTCCTTTGAATGTTTCAAGTGGCTTGACTTGGCGCATGTTCATGCATGTAGTTGAAACAAAATCAACATAGCCTCTATGATGTTCATGTTCATGGTGATTTATGTCCTACTCATGCTTGCACTCAATGCTAGTTAATCTCAATGCATTTTGATGACTGTTCTCGCTCTCTAGTTGGCCGCTTCCCAATCTGTTGCTAGCCTTCACTTGTACTAAGCGGGAATACTGCTTGTGCATCCACCTCCATAAACCCAAAGTTGTGCCATATGAGTCCACCATACCTACCTATGTGCGGTATCTACCTGCCGTTCCAAGTAAATTTGCATGTGCCACTCTCTAAATCTCCAAGAAATAATCTGTTTTGCATGCCCGGACCGCTCATGTGGTGACAGGGGGCTATTGGTATCTTCCATGCTAGGCGTGTTATCCTCGATATGCGTTTATTCACTATGATTCACGAGAAAGGGGCCGGTATTTGGAATTCCTAGTTCCATGCTCAAATCGAAAAGATAATTGCAAACAAAACTCCCCCAGGATTGATGTTGGTATGGACGGTACCCGAGGATTCGGCTAGCCGTGGAGTGTGATTGATTGGTGGTGGGGGAGTCAAAACTTTACTTTTTTGTTTGGGAACCGCCTATAGCATGTGTAGCGTGGAAGACATTAAGAACTCTTAGTCATTGCATTGACAATTAAAGCATGCCACCCAAAATTATTATCTCTATTTTCAAAGCTTGAGCTCTCGCACCTCTGCAAATCAATGCTTCCCTCTGCGAAGGGCCTGTCTATTTATGTTCCTATTGAGTCATCCTCCTCTTACAAAAGCACCAATTAGAGAGCACCTCTGTCATTTTTATGCTTTGCTTTTAACTGTGTTGAGTGTGACTATGACTGGATCTTCATTGCCTTGAATTACACTGTTTAGTCAGCCCTTGGTCTTTTAAGGTGCTCTGCATTATGTTTTGCGGTCTCACAAAGAGCTAGCGAGATACCATCTATTCGTACTGCTTCATGTTGTTTTGATTGAAGTGTTGACATTTGAGGCTTGTTATTATTTGCTCGCTAGTTGATTATGTCGTTGATATGAGTTTACCGTGAGACCTAGATGTCATTTGCTTATGTGGTTTGATTGTGATCTTGCTGAAATTCTGGTTGTGAGTTAGACATAGTTGCAACAACAAGATCAAACAGAGTTCGTCAAAGTTTTTCTTTTGTCTCTCTAACTTTGTCAACTGAGTTACTTGAGGACAAGCAAGGCTTTAAGCTTGGGGGAGTTGATACGTCTCCGTCGTATCTACTTTTCCGAACTCTTTTGCCCTTGTTCTGGACTCTAATTTGCATGATTTGAATGGAACTAACCCGGACTGACGCTGTTTATAGCAGAATTTCCATAGTGTTGTTTTTGTGCAGAAATAAAAGTTCTCGGAATGTCCTGAAAATTTACGGAGATTTTTTCTGGAATAAAAGAAAAATACCTACGCAACGATCCACATGAGGGGGTGTGCCAGTGGGCCACAAGCCCACAGGCCGCGACCACCCCCTATGGCCGCGCCATGCAGGCTTGTGGGCCCACGTGGCACCACCGCCCCCAATCTTAGTCCTATATCTTCCATTTCGCCTGGAAAAAAAAATCAGAGAGAAGGTTTCATCGCGTTTTGCGATACGGAGGCGCCGCCACATCCTGTTCTTCATCTGGAGGGCAGATCTGGAGTCCGTTTGGGGCTCCGGAGAGGGGAAATCGTCGCCATCGTCATCATCGACCTTTCTCCATCGACAATTCCATGATGCTCTTCATCGTTCGTGATTAATCTCATCGTAGGCTTGCTGGACGGTGATGAGTTGGATGAGATCTATCATGTAATCGAGTTATTTCTTGACGGGGATTGATCCCTAGTATCCACTATGTTCTCGATTGATGTTGCTACTACTTGGCTATGCTTAATGCTTGTCACTAGGGCCCGAGTGCCATGGTTTCATATCTGAACCTATTATGTTGTCGCCAATATATGTGTGTTTTACATCCTATCTTGCAAGTTGTAGTCACCTACTATGTGTTATGACCCGGCAACCCCGGAGTGACAATAGCCGGAACCACTCCCGGACATGACCATAGTATGAGGAGTTCATGTATTCACCGCGTGTTAATGCGTTGGTACGGTTCTTTATTAAAAGGAGAACCTTAATATCCCGTAGTTTCCATTAGGACCCCGCTGCCACAGGAGGGATGGACAATAGATGTCATGCAAGTTCTTTTCCCTAAGCACGTATGACTACATACGGAATACATGCCTACATTAGATTGACGAACGGGAGCTAGTTACATATCTCTCCGTGTTATAGCTGTTACATGATGAATCACATCCGTCACACTCATCCATCACCGATCCACTGCCTACGAGTCTTTTACTACTGGTCCTCGCTACGTTACTTTGCCCAGGCTTGTCCCTTGCTACAAGAGGGATTGGGCCACTTTGTTGCTGCTGCCACTTTGCTGCTGTCACTACTGCTGTTACTTTGCTGCTGCTGTCGCTACTGCTGTTACTTGTTACTTTGCTGCTGCTGCTACTACTGTTCCTTTCTACTCCGCTGTTACTTGTTGCAAGACTTTGTTGGCGCTAACATCCCGTCGACGTGCCTTTTTTTGGCGCCATTGCTGGGAATTGCCAAAGCTTTTTCTGGTGTCGTTGCTATCATACTACCTTGCTACTGATACTTTGCTTGCAGACACTAATCTTTCAGGTGTGGTTGAATTGACAACTCAGCTGCTAATAATTGAGAATATCCTTTAGCTTCCCCTAGTGAGCGAATCAATAAATTTGGGTTGAATACTCTACCCTCGAAAACTGTTGCGATCCCATACACTTGTGGACATCAAGGCTTTTTCTGGCGCCGTTGCCGGGGAAGCACATATATATTCTCTGAGTCACTTGACGAGATCAGCAACTACTCTTGACTTGACGATATTCTCCTACTGGATTGATACCTTGGTTCTCAAAATGAGGGAAATACTTACTGCTCCTGTGCTGCATCACCCTTTCCTCTTCAAGGGAAAAACCAACGCAAGCAAGTCTCCGTCAACGTGTCAATTTCTGGCGCTGTTGTTTGAGAAGTAGCAGAAGGATTTCTGGCACCGTTGCCGGGGAGGATCAAGTCAAGAACTCATCCAAGTAAGTTTCAAACTCATCTCTTGCATTTACTTTTTTGCCTCTCGTTTTCCTCTCCCCCACTTCTGAAAAACAAAAAATTACAAAAATGTTTGCCCTTTTCTTCGTTTGCCTTTTTCGTTCGCCCTCTTCTCTCGCTTGATCTCTCTTCTCTTGTGTGCTTGCTTGCTTGCTGAAGTCACCATGACTAAAAACACCAAACTTTGTGATTTCTCGAATACTAATAATAATGATTTTATTAGTACTCCGATTGCTCCCGCCACTGGTGCGAAATCATACGAAATCAATGCTGCTTTGTTGAATCTTGTTATGAAAGAGCAATTCTCCGGCCTTCCTAGTGAAGATGTCGCATCCCATCTTAATACCTTCATTGAGCTTTGCGATATGCAAAAGAAGAAAGATGTGGATAATGATGCGATTAAATTGAAGCTTTTTTCCTTTCTTGTTGCGAGATCGAGCAAAAACTTGGTTTTCGTCTTTGCCCAAAAATAGTATTGATTCTTGGAACAAGTGCAAAGATGCTTATATATCCAAGTATTTTGCGCCAGCTAAGATTATCTCTCTCCGTAATGATATCATGAATTTTAAGCAACTTGATCATGAACATGTTGCACAATCTTGGGAGAGGATGAAATTAATGATTAGAAATTGTCCCGCTCATGGCTTGAGTCTTTGGATGATTATACAAATATTTTACGCTGGCTAGAATTTCGCTTCTAAAAATATCTTGGACTTCGCCTCAGGTGGAACATTCATGGAAATCACGTTAGGAGAAGCTACAAAACTCCTAGACAATTTCATGACGAACTACTCTCAGTGGCACACTAAAAGGTCACCTACTAGTAAAAAGGTACACGCTATAGAAGAAATTAACTCGTTGAGTGCTAAGATGGATGAGTTAATGAATTTGGTTGCTAGTAGAAGTGCTCCTTTAGATCCTAATGATATGCCTTGTCTTCCTTGATTGAGAGTAGCAACGCTAGCTTGGACGTTAATTTTTTTGGTAGGAATAATTTTGGCAACAACAATGCTTTTAGAGGAAACTATGTTCCTAGGCCTTTTCCTAGTAACTCCTCTAATAACGTTGGCAACTCCTACAACAATACTCATGGAAATTACAATAGATTACCCTCTGATCCAGAGAGTAATATCAAAGAGTTTATCAACTCGCAAAAGATTTTCAATCCGTCCATAGAGGAAAAACTACTCAAAATTAACGATTTGGCTAGGAGCGTTGATAGAATGTCTAGTGATATTGATGCTTTGAAAGTTAGATGTGCTCCTCCCAAGATCAATACGGATGAAACTTTGAAAGCTATGCGTGTTTCCATGAGTGAGAGCAAAGAAAGAACCACCCAAATTCGTGCTAGACATGAATGGCTTAAAAAGGCGTGTTCTCGTAATAAGAATCACGAAGATCTTAAAGTGCTTGGTGTGGCTCCCATTGAATCTTTGTTTTCTTGTGTCAAACCTAATGATGATGGGGCTGGATATGAATCCACCTTTGTTGAAAAACGCCCCAATGATTAGGACTCCATCTATCTTGATGCTAAAAGCATTGAAAGTGGAGTAGAAGATATTAAAACCTTGAGTAGTAATGAAATTACTACTTTGGATTTCAAGGAATTCAATTATGATAGTTTCTCCTTGATTGAATGCATTTCCTTGATGCAATCCATGCTAAACTCTCCACACACTTATAGCCAAAACAAGGCCTTTACCGATCATATCGTCGAAGCTATGATAAAATCTCTTGTAGAGAAACTTGAATTGGAAGATTATATCCCTAGAAAGCTTCATGATGAGTGGGAACCTACTATCAAAATCAAAATCAAAAACTATGAACGCAATGCTTTGTGTGATTTGGGTGCTAGTGTTTCCGCGATTCCAAAGTCTTTATGTGATGTTCTGGGTTTTAATGAGATTGAGGAGTGTTCTCTTAATTTGCATCTTGCAGATTCTACTATCAAGAAACCCATGGGAAGGAACAATCATGTTCTTATTATTGCAAATAGGAACTATGTACCCGTGGATTTCATTGCGCTTGACATTGATTGCAATCCTACATGCCCTATCATTCTTGGTAGACCTTTCCTAAGGACTATCGGTGCTATCATCGATATGAAGGAAGGGAATATTAGATTTCAATTTCCTTTAAATAAGGGCATGGAACACTTTCCTATAAAAAAATAAGATTGCCTTATGAATCCATGATGAGGGCTACTTATGGTTTGAGCACAAAAGACGACGATACGTGATTCTATCGCTTTATGCCTAGCTAAGGGTGTTAAACAATAGCGCTTGTTGGGAGGCAACCCAATGAATTTATCTTTTTCTTTCTGTTTTTTTGCGTCCACACCATCATAATTATGTTATGATAGTGCCTTTTGTGTTTCTTTTTGTGTTTGAGCCAAGCAAAACCTTTATGACTAGTCTTGGTGATGGTTGGTTGATCCTGCTGGAAAAAGATAGAAACTTTTCGCTCACGAGATTATTTTTAATTTTTATTCAGGAAGAGCTTTTGTGTTGATTCTCTTTGCTTCTGGTTGATATGCCATTTTCCCAGGCAGTCGTAACTTTTCAGAATTTTTGAGGTACCAGAAGTATACGAAGTATACAGATTGCTACAGACAGGTCTGTTTTTGACATATTCTGTTTTTGTTGAGTTGGTTGCTTGTTTTGATGAAACTATGGATAGTATCGGGGTGGTACTAGCCATGGAAAAGTGAGAATACATTAATCTAACACCAATATAAAGAGAAATCAAGATTGATACAATACCTAAGGAGGTGGTAGTTTGTTTTCTTGTGCTAATGATATCACGAGTTTCTGTTTAAGTTTTGTGTTGTGAAGTTTTCAAGTTTTGGGTGATGTTCTCATGGACAAATGGATAAAGAGTGGAAAGATCTCAAGCTTGGGTATTCCCAAGGCATCCCAAGCCAAATTCAAGGACACAAAAAAGGCTAAGCTTGGGGATGCCCCGGGAAGGCATCCCCTCTTTCGTCTTCAATCCATCGGTAACATTACTTGGAGCTATATTTTTATTCACCACATGATATGTGTTTTGCTTGGAGCGTCTTGTATCGTAGGAGTCTTTTCTTTTTGTTGTGTCACAATCATCCTTGCTGCACACCTTTTGAGTGAGACATGCACTCATCGTGATTTTGCTAGAATGCTCATCGTGCTTCACTTATATCTTTTGAGCTAGATAATTTTGCTCTATGTGCTTCACTTAGATCTTTTAGAGCACATCGGTGCGTGACTTGGTAGTTGGCTTGTGCTATGAAAGTAGTCCCAAAGGTGATAGGTACCCAAAGAGGATTCAAAAACCTCCATCTTCATGTGCATTGAGTAGAAAGAGAAGTTTTGATTCCTCTCAATTAGTTTCGAGACGTGGATTTGGTAATATTAAGAGTTATGTTAGTAGGGTGTAGTGAATCTAGAAATACTTGTGTTGAAATTAGTGATTCCCGTAACATGCACGTATGGTGAACCGCTATGTTAGGAAGTCGGAGCATAATTGATCTATTGATTGTCATCCTTTGTGTTGCGGTCGGGATCACGCGATGGTTAACACCTACCAACCCTTCCCCTAGGAGTATGCGTTTAGCACTTTGTTTTGATTACTAACAAAAACTTTCGCAACAAGTATGTGAGTTCTCCATGACTAATGTGAGTCCATGGTATAGATGCACTTTCACCTTCCACCATTTCTAGCCTCTCTAGCGCCGCGCAACTTTCGCCGGTGCACAAACCCACCATATGCCTTCCTCAAAACAGCCACCATAACTACCTACTATGGCATTTTCATAGCCATTCCGAGATATATTGCCATGCAACTCCCACCGTTCCGACTCATGACTTGTGCTGTCACTCTCATATTGCCATTGCATGATCGTAAGATAGCTAGCGAGATGTTTCAACATCATACGCCAAGCTAGATCGTTGCACATCCCGGTACACTGCCGGAGGCATGTCCTATAGAATCATCATTGCTCTAAGTATTGAGTTGTGAGTAAATAAAAATGTGATGATCATCATTATTAGAGCATTGTCCCATGTGAGGAAAAAAATAGAGGCCAAAGAGCCCAAATAAAAAACAGAGAGAAAGAGAGAAGGGACAATGCTACTATCTTTTTCCACACTTGTGCTTCATAATAGCACCATGTTCTTCATGATTGAGAGCCTCTCATTTCGTCACCACCATATGCTAGTGGGAATCTTTGTTATATAACTTGGCTTGTATATTCCAATGATGGGCTTCCTCAAAATTGCCCTAGGTCTTTGTGAGCAAGCAAGTTGGATGCACACCCACTAGTTCTCCTTTTTGATCTTTCACATACCTATAGCTCTCGTGCATCCTTTGTATGGCAATCCCTACTCATTCACAGTGATATCTATTAACGGGCATCTCCATAACCCTTTGATACGCCGAGTCAATGTGACCATCTCCTCCTTTTTTGTCTCACAACCACCACCACACTCTATTCCACCTATAGTGCTATATCCATGGCTCACGCTCATGTATTGCGTGATAGTTGAAAAAGGTTTGAGAAAGTAAGAGTGTGAAAACAAGTACTTGGCCAATACCGGGGTTGTGCATGATTTACATTAGTTGTGTGAGGATGATGGAGCATAGCCAGACTATATGTTTTTGTAGGGATAACTTTCTTTGGCCTTGTTATTTCGAAAGTTCATGATTACCTTGCTAGTTTGCTTGAAGTATTATTTTTTTCATGTCAATAGCAAACTATTGTTTTGAACCTTACGGATCTGAACATTCATGTCACATGAAAGAAGTTACAAAGGACAACTATGCTAGGTAGCATTCCACATTAAAATTCAGTCTTTATCACTTCCCTACTCGAGGACGAGCAGGAGTTAAGCTTGGGGATGCTTGATACGTCTTCAACGTATCTATAATTTTTCATGGTTTCATGCTATTATCTTGTCAAACTTTGGATGTTTTGTATGCCTTTTATATCTTTTTTGGGACTAACTTATTAACTCAGTGCCAAGTGTCAGTTCCTGTTTTTTCCGTGTTTTTGACCCTTTTCACAGGAGGATTTTAAACGGAGTCCAAACGGAAAGAAACTTCCAAAAAGATTTTTTTTCGAAACAGAAGACGATCGGGAGACTTGAGAACCAATGCAGGGGGTCACCAGGGACCCCACAAGCCCCTAGCCGCGACCAGGGGGGCCGCGCCTCCCAGGCTTGTGGGCTACCTGGGCCTCCTCTGCCCTAGGTCTTTCGCCTATATATTCCCTAAAATCCGAGAAAAAATCAGGAGAGCCACGAAAATACTTTTCCGCCACCGCAAGCTTCTGTCTCCGCAAGATCCCATCTGAGTTTCTTCTGATCTCTTATATGCATGATTTCATATCCTTGTAATTCTCTTCGAGTTGTGGGTTTTGTTTGGCCAGCTTGATCTATGATTCTTGAAATGGGAGAAGTGCTTGGTTTTGGGTTCATACCGTGCGGTGACCTCATCCAGTGATAGAAGGGGTAGCGAGGCACGCATCATGGTGTTGCCATCAAGGGTAAAAAGATGGGGTTTTCATCATTGGTTTGAGTTTATCCCTCTACATCATGTCATTTTGCTTAAGGCGTTACTCTGTTCGTCATGAACTCAATACACTAGATGTATGCTGGATAGCGGTCGATGTGTGGAGTAATAGTAGCAGATGCAGAAAGTATCGGTCTACTTGTCTCGGACGTGATGCCTATATGTATGATCATTGCCTTAGATATCGTCATGACTTTGCACGGTTCTATCAATTGCTTGACAATAATTTGTTCACCCACCATGATATTTGCTATTTTGAGAGAAGCCTCTAGTGAACACTATGGCACCCGGGTCTACTTCACATCATATTTTCAGCCTTACACTTTTACTTCGTTGCACTTTCCGCCTTCGAATCTCACTTTGCAATCAATCTTGAAGGGATTGACAACTGATGTCTACTATGCAACCTTCTCCTTGTAGACGTTCTTGGGCCTTCAAATGCAGAGGGTTGTAGGACAATAGCAATTTTCCCTCAAGTGGGTGACCTAAGGTTTATCAATCCGCGGGAGGCGTAGGATGAAGATGGTCTCTTTCAAGCAACCCTGCAACCAAATAACAAAGAGTCTCTTGTGTCCCCAACACACCTAATACAATGGTAAGTTGTATAGGTGCACTAGTTCGGCGAAGAGATGGCGATACAAGTGCAATATGGATGGTAGATATAGGTTTTTGTAATCTGAAATTACAAAAACAGCAAGGTAACAAATGGTAAAAGTGAGCACGAACGGTATTGCAATGCGTGGAAAGAAGGCCTAGGGTTCATACTTTCACTAGTGAAGTTCTCTCAACAATGATAACATAATTGGATCATATAACTAGCCCTCAACATGCAACAAAGAGTCACTCCAAAGTCACTAATAGCGGGGAACAAACGAAGAGATTATTGTCAGGTACAAAACCACCACAAAGTTATTCTTTGTGATTTGATCTATTCAAGAGTCCGTAGTAAAATAACACGAAGCTATTCTTTCCGTTCGATCCATCATAGAGTTCGTACTAGAATAACACCTTAAGATACATATCAACCAAGACCCTAATGTCACCTAGATACTCCATTGTCACCTCAAGTATCCGTGGGCATGATTATACGATATGCATCACATAATCTCAGAATCATCTATTCAACCAACACATAGAACTTCAAAGAGTCCCCAAAGTTTCTACCAGAGAGTCAAAAAGTGTGCCAACCCCTGTGCATAGGTTCCCAATGTCACGAACCCGCAAGTTGATCACCAAAACATACATCAAGTACTCACATGAATCCACGTGTGCCAACCCATATGCATAGGTTCCCAATTGTCACGAACCCGCAAGTTGATCACGGCAGATAGACACGTGCAAGACATACATCAAGTGTTCTCAAAGACTCAATCCGATAAAATAACTCCAAAGGGGAAACTCCATTCAATACAAGAGGGAGAGGGGGAAGAACATCATAAGATCCAACTATAGTAGCAAAGCCCATGGTACATCGAGATCAATACATCTCAATAACACGAGAGAGAGAGAGAGAGATCAAACACATAGCTACTGGTACATACCCTCAGCCCCGAGGGAGAACTACTCCCTCCTCTTCATGGAGATCGCCGGGATGATGAAGATGGCCACCGGAGATGGATTCCCCCTCCAACAGGGTGCTGGAACAGGCTCCAGATTAGTTTTTGGTGGCTACAGAGGCTTGTGGTGGCGGAACTCCCGATCTAGGTTTCTTTCTGGGGGTTTCTGAATTTATAGGAATTTATGGCGGTGGAATTGCGTTAGTTGGGCCCACGAGGAGGTCACAAGCCTGCGCGCCACCACCGGGGGGGGGGGTGGCGGCGTGAGGGATTGTGACTCCCTCGTGGCCCATCTGGCCTTCTCCCAAAGCTTCGGGGGTCTCTTTTGGTTAAAAAAAAATCATCGTAAAGTTTCATTCCATTTGGACTCCGTCTGAAAATGGGCCAAAAACACGGAAAAAACAGAAACTGGCACTTGGCACCGAGTTAATAGGTTAGTCCCAAAAAAGATATAAAATAGCATATTCATGCATATAAAACATCCAAAGTTGACAAGATAATAGCATGGAACCAACAAAAATTATAGATATGTTGGAGACGGATCAAGCATCCCCAAGCTTAACTCCTGCTCGTCCTCGAGTAGGGAAGTGATAAAGAATGAATTTTTGATGTTGCATGCTACCTAGCATAGATGTCCTTTGTAACTCCTCTTATGTGACGTGAATGTTCAGATCCATTAGATTCAAAACAATAGTTTGCTATTGACGTGGAAACAATAATAATTCAAGCAAACTAGCAAGGTAATCATGAAGTTTCAAAATAAGAAGGCCAAAAGAAAGTTATCCCTACAAAAGCATATAGTGTGGCTATTCTCTATCATCATTTCACAACAAATTTAAATCATGCACAACCCCGGTATTGGACAAGTAATTGTTTCACACCTTTACTTTCTCAAACCTTTTCAACTCTCACGCAATACATGAGCGTGAGCCATGGTTTTAGCACTATAAGTGGTGTGGAGTGTGGTGGAGGTTGCAAGACAAAACAGGAGAAGATGGTCACATTAACTAGGCATATCAATGAGTTGTGGAGATGCTCATCAATAGATATCAATGTGAATGAGTAGGGATTGCCATACAAATGATGCACTAGAGCTAAGAGTATGTGAAAGCTCTTAAAGAAAACTAGTGGGTGTGCATCCAACTTGCTTGCTCACGAAGACCTAAGGCAATTTTGAGGAAGCCTATCATTGGAATATACAAGCCAAGTTATATAATGAAAATTTCCCACTAGCTATATGGCGGTGACAAACAAGAGACTCTCAATCATGAAGATAATGGTGCTTAATATGCACAAGTGTGGAAAAGTGGTAGCATTGTCCCTTCTCTCTTTTTCTCTCATTTTTTTCTGGTGGGCTCTTTGGCCTCTTTTTTTGGTGGGCATCTTTGGCCTCTTTTATTTCCTTACATGGGACAATGCTCCATCAATGATGATCATCTCACTTTCAACTCAAAACTTAGAGCAACGATGACTCTATATGGAATGCCTTCGGTAGTGTACCGTGACAATGATCTAGCATGGCATAGACATTAACGGAAACATCATGCTAGCTATCTTACGATCATGCAATGGCAATGTAGACGTGGTGGCACATGTCATGGTGGTAGTTGCATGGCAATATATCTCGGAATGACTTTGAAAAAGCCATAGTAGGTAGGTCTGGTGGCTGTTTTGAGGGAGGCTAATGGTGGGTTTTGTGCACCGGCGAAAGTTGCACGGCACTAAGAAGATGGTGATGGTGGAAGGTGAAAGTGCATATAAAGCATGGACTCAACATTAGTCATGAAGAACTCATATACTTGTTGCAAAAGTTTTATTAGTAATCGAAACAAAGCATTCAACGCATACTCCTAGGGGAAGGGTTGGTAGGTATAAACCATCGCGCGATCCCGACCGCCATGCAAAGGATGACAATCAATAGACTAATCATGCTCAGATTTCATCACATAGCGGCTCACCATACGTGCATGCTACTAGAATCACTAACTTCAACACAAGTATTTCTAGATCCATAACACCTTACTAGCATGACTTCAATATTACCAAAACCACAACTCAAAACTATTGAGATGAATCAAACTTATCTAACTATTCAATGCACATGAAGGTGGAAGTTTTCGTATCCCTTTGGATAAATACCCATTTTGAGACTACTTTCAAAGCATAGACCAACTACCAAGCCACGCACCGCTATGCTCTAAAAGATATAAGTGAAGCACATAGAGCAAAAGTATCTAGCTCAAAAGATATAAGTGAAGCACATGTGTGCTGAATTGTCTACCAAAGAATATAAGTGAAGCTCGACAAAATCACGGTGAGTGCATGTCTCTCTCTTTAGGTCTGCAGCAAGGATGATTGTGACACAACAACAAGAAATAAAAGACTCCTACGATACAAGACGCTCCAAGCAAAAACACATAACATGTGGTGAATAAAAATATAGCCCCAAGTAACGTTACCGATGGATCGAAGACGAAAGAGGGGATGCCTTCCCGGGGCATCCCCAAGCTTAGGCTTTTTCGGCATCCTTGAATCAACTTGGGGTGCCTTGGGCATCCCCAATATTGAGCTCCTGCCACTCTTTATCTCTTTGTCCATAAGAACTTCACCCAAAACTTGAAAACTCCACAACACGAAACTTAAACAGAAACTCGTGATAACATTAGTATGAGAAAGCAAACCACCACTTCCTTAGGTACTGTAGCAAACTTAAATTCTATTTATGCTGATGTTGGGTTACTGTATTTTCAATCTTCCATGGCTAATACCCTCCGATACTATCCATAGTTTCATCAAAATAAGCAACCAACTCAACAAAAACAGAATATGTTAACAGCAGACCAGTCTGTAGCAATCTGTATATGTCGTATACCTATGGTACTTCAAAAATTCTGAAAAATTATGGAAGTCTGAAGAATTTGCGTAGCAATCAGCATAAATCAACTCAAAAGCTCTTACATAATAAAAATAAAAATTCTTTCCGTGAGCAGAAAGTTTCTGTCTTTTCCAGCATGACCAAACAATCATCCCCAAGACTAATCATAACGGTTTTGCTTGGTACAAACGCAAAAAGAAACAAAAAAGACACAATAATAACATAATTATGATTATGTGTAGAAAAAAAAACAGGAAGCAAAAAGCAAAGAAAAAATTATTCATTGGGTTGCCTCCCAACAAACGCTATCGTTTAACGCCCTTAGCTAGGCATTGATTTCAATGATGCTCACATAAAAGGTAAGGATTGAAACACAACGAGAGCATCATGGAGCAAATTGCTAGCACATTTAAGTCTAACCCACTTCCTATGCATAGGGATTTTGTGATCAAACAATTTATTGGAGCAAGAATCAACTAGCATAGGAAGGCAAAACAAGCATAGCTTCAAAAATTTCAACATATGGAGAGGAAGCTTGATACTATTGCAATAAGTAGAAGCATATGATCCTCTCTCATAGTAATTTTCAGTAGCATCATGAATGAATTCAACAATATAACCAGCACCTAAAGCATTCTTTTCATGATCTACAAGCATAGAAATTTTAATACTCTCCACATAAGGAAATCTATTCTCAAGAATAGTAGTGGGAGTATCGTAAAAGACTTGAGCACTACAAATTGTGTCCACAATGAAAAAGCAAGGTTTAGCAAAGGGGTTCTTGAGAGTATGACAAGTTTTATCATCCCTCTTCTTCAAAGCATAAGTATCCTCACAATAATCATCATAGATAGGGGGCATGATTTCATCAAAATAATTTTGATCATTCAAAGTGGAAGAACTAAAAAGATCATCTTCATCAAATATAGCATCCCCAAGCTTG